>NC_134362.1:34573275-34743275 GCF_048569485.1 Anomaloglossus baeobatrachus
CCCCTAGGTGACTGTCTCATGGAGAATACAGAAATTCTCAACTGAGCAAGTGCTCCTGTGTATGGGAGAACCGGCTGAGATAGCTGTCGACCGAACGACAGCCACTGTGACAATTATGTAGATACTCTGGAATCTGATAGCGTGGAATATAACGAAACTGAGACAAGGGTTGAGTAAATACTCTATTAACAAATAATAAACACAGTGCAAATAACAGAGCATAACAGAAGGCAACTACAAATTAAATGTAAGTGCAAACAGCATTAATATGTGAATGTCCTGACAGCATATGCGGTATTGCGCACAGAAAACAAGTGGTGAATGTCCAGAAGTTATATGCACAGCAAACAAGTGGTGAATGTCCAGAAGTTATATGCACAGCAAACAAGTGGTGAATGTCCAGAAGTTATATGCACAGCAAACAAGTGGTGAATGTCCAGAAGTTATATGCACAGCAAACAAGTGGTGAATGTCCAGAAGTTATATGCACAGCAAACAAGTGGTGAATGTCCAGAAGTTATATGCACAGCAAACAAGTGGTGAAATGTCCAGAAGTTATATGCACAGGAAACAAGAGGCGAATGTCCAGAAATTATATGCACAGGAAACAAGAGGCGGATGTCCAGAAATTATATGCACAGCAAATAAGTGGTGAATGTCCAAAAGTTATATGCACAGCAAAGAAGTGGTGAATGTCCAGAAGTTATATGAACAGCAAACAAGTGGTGAATGTCCAGAAGTTATATGCACAGCAAACATGTGGCGAATGTCCAGAAGTTATTTGCACAGCAAACAAGTGGCGAATGTCCAGAAGTTATATGCACAGCAAACAAGTGGTGAAATGTCCAGAAGTTATATGCACAGGAAACAAGAGGCGAATGTCCAGAAATTATATGCACAGGAAACAAGAGGCGGATGTCCAGAAATTATATGCACAGCAAATAAGTGGTGAATGTCCAAAAGTTATATGCACAGCAAACAAGTGGTGAATGTCCAGAAGTTATATGCACAGCAAACAAGTGGTGAATGTCCAGAAGTTATATGCACAGCAAACAAGTGGTGAATCTCCAGAAGTTATTTGCAGGTGTGCACACAACACTAATGCAAGAAAGTCCAGAAGTTATGACCAGTATAGTATGCAGTAGTGCACACAGCCAACAAATAAGTGAATGTTAGAATCCTATGCAGGAGTGTGCACAACAAACAATTGGTTACCAGTGTACTCCAGGGCTGACAAAGTCCCGCACAAGTCCAGCACACAGCCCGTACAGATAGAGTCCAGGGTTAAATACACTGATAAACAGAGAATCTGGTTCTTACAGATCAAGGTAGTGCAGCAGTATAGAGCTCTTGTGCTAGAATCCTTGAAGGGAGGGAACCACAGCCAGGATCAGGATAGTGCACTGTAGACTGCAGTCAGCTGGGCAGTAATGAGGTGGAGCACAGAACTAACAAGAGGCAGCAAGCCCAGAGAGAGCACAAAATACTCAGGCAAGGAATAAATCCCGAAACAGTGCTTATAAGCATGGCAGCCGGAAAGTTCAAGGGCAAGACTCCATCTTGGACGAGGGCAAGAAAACACAATAAGTTCCATGGAAACCCTGGACCTTACAGCCACCTCATGTATCTGGTGGGCTTCAGGGTCCAGGAAACTGAGATCTAAAGAGCTGTAAATTGGAGCTATAGCACCCCCTTCAGCTACAGACGGCGCAAATTTATTCCAGATCTACAGATACCACTCGAAACACACTGCTTCATTTGTTTATTTTGTATTTATTTACTTATAAAGGGAAAAAGGGGAATTATTTGAACTTATTTGAACTTTTATCTGTATTATTTTAAAAAACATTTTTAAGGGTGTTTGTTTTTGAATTTTTATTAGTTCCCCTAGCGGACTGTCATGATGTGACTGTAGGATAACGAGGGAAAAGGGACAACAGGACCCTAGGCAATCCCTATCCTCAGGGTGACCCCTAATGGTGGAGATGCCTGAGTTTATTGCCTTGCTATACTCCTAGCAAGAGCTAATCTGCCCCCCTCACCAGGAAAGGAAGGGGCAGGAGTGTTTACAAAAACTTGATGTATTTGTCAATAAAAGATTAAAAATGTATCAAATGTTTCTAATTGCACTTCACTGTCCCTAGAAACATCCGACTGTAAAGATCTAAGAACAATGAAGCAGCAAATGTTGTGAAAATCAAAATTTGGGTCAGGCTCCAAACTTTTGGCTTCGACTGTAAAAAGTCTGATGTAAGGATTCTCCGCTGCCGGCTGCGATGATGAATCGTTCTATCTTCATATTATTTTCGGCAGTTTGCTCCCTTGGGAGAGTTTAGTTTTTTGGAGAAATTCTGCAGCTAATAATAGAACAAAGCTGAAATTCTCAGAAACGGCTTAAAATTGTTGTTTTATAACCAGCGACTAAATCCAATCACATGATCACAGTGGTGGCGGTGATAGGTTGGCAGCAATCCTAATTTCTGCCGCGCACGGCTTCATAGAACAAAACATCCGCTGCACTCCCCATTATACAGCACAGAGAATAGAGGCAATGTCTACTGCCTCCCCCAGAATGCAGCACAGAAGTGGTACTGTGCAGTATATATACAGAATAATACAGGTACTGAGGATTACACCCAGTATACAGGACAGGAGAAGTGGTACTGTGCAGTATATATACAGAATAATACAGATACTGAGGATTACACCCAGTATACAGGACAGGAGGAGTGGTACTGTGCAGTGTATATATACAGAATAATACAGATACTGAGGATTACGCCCAGTATACAGGACAGGAGAAGTGGTACTGTGCAGTGTATATATACAGAATACTACAGATACTGAGAATTACACCCAGTATACAGGACAGGAGGAGTGGTACTGTGCAGTGTATATACAGAATAATACAGATACTGAGGATTACGCCCAGTATACAGGAGAGGAGAAGTGGTACTGTGCAGTGTATATATATAGAATAATACAGATACTAAGAATTACACCCAGTATACAGGACAGGAGGAGTGGTACTGTGCAGTGTATATATACAGAATAATACAGATACTGAGGATTACACCCAGTATACAGGACAGGAGAAGTGGTACTGTGCAGTGTATATATACAGAATAATACAGATACTGAGGATTACACCCAGTATACAGGACAGGAGAAGTGGTACTGTGCAGTGTATATATACAGAATAATACAGATACTGAGGATTACACCCAGTATACAGGACAGGAGAAGTGGTACTGTGCAGTGTGTATATATACAGAATAATACAGATACTGAGGATTACACCCAGTATACAGGACAGGAGAAGTGGCACTGTGCAGTGTATATATACAGAATAATACAGATACTGAGGATTACACCCAGTATACAGGACAGGAGAAGTGGTACTGTGCAGTGTATATATACAGAATAATACAGATACTGAGGATTACACCCAGTATACAGGACAGGAGAAGTGGTACTGTGCAGTGTATATATACAGAATAATACAGATACTGAGGATTACACCCAGTATACAGGACAGGAGAAGTGGTACTGTGCAGTGCATATATACAGAATAATACAGAGACTGAGGATTACACCCAGTATACAGGACAGGAGAAGTGGTACTGTGCAGTGTATATATACAGAATAATACAGATACTGAGGATAACACCCAGTATACAGGACAGGAGAAGTGGTACTGTGCCGTGTGTATATACAGAATAATACAGATACTGAGGATTACACCCAGTATACAGGACAGGAGAAGTGGTACTGTGCAATTTTAAATTATATATATATATGTATATATATATATATATATATATATATATTTATATATATATATATATATATATAGAGAGAGAGAGAGAGAGAGAGAGAGAGAGCAATTAATAAACAATTATCAAAGATTACAGAATTCTACCCATAGAGTGAGGAATGATTAATAGCATTTTAGCGGCAGTTCCATCAGTCATGTATTGCACCGTTTGCCTATTCGCAGGATGTTGCGTCCGGTGGCAGAACCTTCGTCCCACCAGCTATAATCCTACCAGAAACAGAAAATTCCATAGAGGAAAACTGTCTTGAAAGAAGCCGGTAAGCAGCTGTTACTGTTCTCATCACATCCCAAGACAATGGCCGACTTGTGCTAATTTATATGTCTTATTGAGGGCGGCACGGTGGCTCAGTGGTTAGCACTGCAGTCTTGCAGCGCTGGGGTTCTGGGTTCAAATCCCACCAAGGACAACATCTGCAAGGAGTTTGTATGTTCTCCCTGTGTCTGCGTGGGTTTCCTCCGAGTTCTCCGGTTTCCTCCCACACTTCAAAGACATACTGATAGGGACTCTAGATTGTGAGCCCCAATGGGGACAGTATTGCCAATGTATGTAAAGCGCTGTGGAATTAATAGCGCTATATAAATGAATAAAATTATTATTATTATTGTATAAATTGTGCTTCCAGCAAAGAACGTTTCCTCCACACCTAAAGGTTCATACAGAAAATAGTACTGTTTATCCAAGAATTACCAACACCCTGCCTAATTTTCAGTGCCACACTTTGTTCAAATAATGCTGCCATATAGTGCCCATATAATACTTCTACAAGGAGTCCCAGTAATTCTACCATACAGTGTGCAAATAATATATAACTAATTAATACGGCCATAATGTACACACATATCCATAGAGCAAACACATATTTTCAATGTATATCATACAGTGATTGAATAATACCAATATACAAGTCTCTACATAATGCCATTATGCAGTAAAAAAAATAATACTACCATATAATTCCCCCATAAACAACAAGAAATAATGCTTTAGTGAATTTTTCCGAATAATATACAATGCCGAAATAATACTGTCCTCATAATGCTGCCATATAATGCAGAAAGAATATCTGTATACTGCATGCCATATAGTGATAAAATAATACCACTATAGAAGTCTCTATAGTACTTCCATGCAGTAACTAAATAATACTGCCATATAATTCAGAAACAATATCTATATACTGAATGCCATGTATAGCGATCAAATAATACCACTATAGAAGTCTCAGATAATGCTTCCATGCAGTAACTAAATAATACTGCCATATAGTACATGCATATAATACTGCCATGCTGAGCACAAATTACATTGGTATTCAGACTGTCTTACATTTTCCACATACTGCTGCAATAAAGAGCATACATAATACTACAATACAATAAACAAATAATATTGCCATACAGTTAACCACGTAAAATGTTCACATAGATCACAAATACCA
The DNA here is from genome assembly GCF_048569485.1 of Anomaloglossus baeobatrachus. NCBI lineage: Eukaryota > Metazoa > Chordata > Amphibia > Anura > Aromobatidae > Anomaloglossus > Anomaloglossus baeobatrachus. The sequence continues at coordinate 34,578,553 of NC_134362.1, forward strand.
CTGTACAGTGTTCAAACAACAGTGCCATACAGAATCTACTTACTACTACCATGCAATGATCAAATAATATTACCACATAGTATCCACATAATTCTGATATCCAGTGTGCAAAATATATAGTTATTTAACAAACAAATAATACTATTGTCAAGTGCTCAAGAACATCTAAAAAACTACCATTAGGCCCTGTGCGCACGCTGCGGATTTACCGCGGATTTGCTGCAGAAAATGTCTAACATTTTTGCAGTCCTTCCCAAGCAAAACCTATGGGTATAAAAAAATGCTGTGCGCACACTGCTTTTTTATACCCGCGGATTTACCTGCGGAATTTCTTCTGCGGAATTAATGTGGTCACTTCTTTTCCGCAGGTACCTGCGGATCTTGCCATAGATAATGGTAAAGACCTACAGGGACCAACCTGCGGAAAAACCGCGGCAAATCCGCACCAAACCACTGCAAAACCGCGTGCGGATTTTGTTGCGGTTTTGGTGCGTTTTTTTGTACCGCGGGTGCAGGATTCTTTCAGAGGGTCTGTTTTTTCCTTAAGAAAAAGTCAGTTTCTAGTGCGCACATGGCCTTACATGAGCAAATAATACTGCAATTAACTAAATAATACTGCTACACAGAGCTCAAATAATACCACCATAGAGTGCACCAAAACTGCCATACAGAGCCTACATAATAATACCATGCAATGAGCAAATAACACTGCCAAACGGAGCCCATTCAATTACCAAGTAATGCTGCCATATGGAGCTTACTAATACTGCCACATAGTGCACAAATAATACCACCATACAGAGACTACATAAAACTGCCATTTAATGACTTAAATAACACTACCATACAGAGCTTAAATAATGCTGCTATGCAATGACCAAATAATTCTGCCATATTGAGCCACATAGCTCACAAATAATGTGATCATAAAGAGCCTACATAATATTGCTATTTAATGACCAAATAATACTGTCATACAGAGCCCTCATAATACTGGCCCACAGAGCTAAAGTAATAACACCTACAAAACCAATATAATACTGCAATGCAATGGCCATATAGTACTGCCATACAGAGCCCTAATGATACTGGCCCATAGAGCTTATATAATACCACCTACAAAACCAATATAAAACTGCAATGCAATGATCATATAATACTGCCATACAGAGCCCTAATGATACTGGCCCATAGAGCTTATATAATACCACCTACAAAACCAATATAATACTGCAATGCAATGGCCATATAGTACTGCCATACAGAGCCCTAATGATACTGGCCCATAGAGCTTATATAATACCACCTAAAAAACCAATATAATACTGCAATGCAATGATCATATAATACTGCCATACAGAGCCCTAATGATACTGGCCCATAGAGCTTATATAATACCACCTACAAAACCAATATAATACTGCAATGCAATGAACAAATAATACTGCTATACAACACATATATAATATTGCCATATATTGCACAATTTTAGGGACAACCCATTTTGTTTTACATATTTTATCAATTATCCTGTACATATATTACATTAAATTTGCAGATTTTTTGTTTGACTTTGTCCCGCAGGCCTCACAGTCCGTCCTTCAGATCGAGTCGTCAGGCCAGATCCTCCACCTCCTCGCCAAACTCCTTGCTATCTGTCGGTAAGGTCGTAGACAGTTCTCGGGGGATTATGGCGGCACTCTTATCTTACGTTAGATGAGATAACGTGACTCAGGCGCCAGCGTGCCGAATGGAGGTGGTACTCAACAAGGTGAAACCTTCTTACCAACCCAAACCTAAACTTGGGTTCTCCACCTCACCCCTCCATTAATTGATGCTTCAGTAATAATGGGTGGCCGGGCGTACGTGTGGTCATTACGTCTTGGCAGACACCTTAAGGGTGGGTTTCCACCTAAAAATATGCAGACAGACTGCCAAGACATGCCACCCGCGGCAGTAGAGGAACACTTCACAATGTTTACCCCAGCGGTCTCCAAAACATCACAGTGTGACAACGGCAGAAGTGCCAAGAGCCTCGCGTACACGGACGCCGCAGAAGGAGGGGAGCGGAGGGTCCTCTATACAAAGTCATTCTTCCTTGGATACAATTAATGCCAAGGGTCAAGTATTTCTCATCTGTAAGTCTAAGAGGTCCACACTTGGCATCCGCTGGGGGTAGGGTGGTCCCTGTGACCTCTATGACATAAAATTGTCAAAACACATTTTTTCATATTACCCAAAGTGGTTTCTAACATATCACCGTACATTGTGATGAGCAGAAGTTCTGTGACGCCCTGGCCTATCAGGTCATCACAGGGTATTGTGCAATCTGCCCTTCTGCACAGTATCCACCCTCCTTGGTTACGGATCCTGGTCCTCAGGTGTTGCTAACAGCTGAGCCAATCAAAATCCTAGGAACACTTTGCACCGATCCCACCAGACACACCATTGGGGGGCCTGAAGGGAATAGGGTCACCCACATGGGGGGTTCGTAGCGGAAAGTGAGAAAGTGACAGAAAAGTGAAACAGGAGTGAAAGGAGTAGGAGGTGGAAGGTGACTCTCCGAGAGGGAGAGGTCACTGGTCTGGAGCAGGGCTCCTGTAGTTACTAGGTGGCAGATGTTGGCCTGGGCCTGGTAGGAGCTAGAACCCTGGTCGCAGGGGATCGCGTCAAGGGGCACGGACTGCCGAGGAGGGCAGCCGGCGGCCTTGAGCCATCACCGGGTAGGGGCCAGGGAACGACGAGGTATGTGGACCCTAGGCCGGGAAGTAGCTTCACGCGTCCAGGTAATTTACCCGACGGGGGTGAAGACTTCATAATTCATTCCCAACCCGCTCCAAAATCGGGGTACTAGTGCACCGATGGGATAGGACTTTCCCAAATACAGTCCAAATAAATCCTACGCGTGAACCCTGAAAGCAAGCTCACTCCGTTATCCATATGGGTGAGCGGGATCCGAAAAGCTCAAGCTTGAGGGTCCAACTAGTGAGAAGGTGCCACGGGAAAGGCCACAGGTTAACAGAAACACCAAGGGCACGGATCCACACGTGCTCCCTCCAGGCTGCAGCGGTGCTCAGAATTCTGGTTTACAAGCTGTCGGAGTTGTTATTCTTGGACTGAGTGAGTACGCTGAAAAGCCCCCTTTTCCTCTACCCAACGGCACCCCAAACACCAACAATCCAACGGGCCCCGGGGCACAAACCCTGTACCCACGGAGGGGTTAAACACCTTGCTGCTATACCACCGCCACCGGGCTCCCCAACAGCAGCGGTGGTCTCCTACATTACCACGCACCGTGGGTGGCGTCACGAACTTACACATCCCCTGTACATATCTATCCTCTCTCTTTTGAATTTGAGTGTCCGCATGAACCCCAGGGTCCGGAGACCCCTCGAGCCACCGCAGTTTCGGATCCTAGTGGCTTGACTGCTGGCACGGGGGCGGTACAGTTCCCTATGCCGCGGAGCATGGATTTATCAGTGGTGTCATAAAATGCATTAAAAAGTGGTGCAAATAATATTCACGAAAAAGAGACTTTTAATGAATGCATAAAATGCAAATTTGGAAAAATTCTGAAAAAAACCCCACATCCACGTATCTGCCGCAGACTAGCCTAAAATGTAAGCCACCGACACCAAACACATCTTTTTGTAATAGGATTGCATAAAACAATAGTGTTTGCGTTTTTTCAATTAAAATGCAATAATTTAGGAGCAAAATTAGAGAAATTTTGTAAAGAACTTCATGGACGCTAAATTTTACATACGCAGCAACATAATAACCAACACTGTTAAAGACACGCTTCTATCAAAGTTTTTATCCTCTTAATATATTGCACTCATATTATATAGCACTGTGTACTTAGAATTACTCCTTTTGCCCTTCTACTCAATTAATTCTTCTGTTTTCCATTAAGTTTATGACATCATGTGAATAAAAACAGACTAGCTGAATCCTTCTAACTACGTAAAAGCAGGAAGTCTCTTTTCCCTGCATGCATCATCATTAGAACTACAAAGTGTATTTAGTGACCTAGATTTGTAGCTCTAATGATGATTCATGCAGAGAAAAGACAATTCCTGTTTCTATATAAAGCTTAGAAGGATTCAGCTAGTCTGTTTTTAATCATGTAATGTCATAGACCTAATAGAAAACAGAAGAATTAACTGGGTAGTAGGGCAAAATGAGCTCTGTGTTCTTAAAATTTCTCATCTTGCCCATCTACCAAGTTAATTATTGTTTTCCATTAGGTTTTTGACATCACGTGAATAAAAACAGACTAGCTGAATCATTCTAACTACGTAGAAGCAGGAAGTGTATTTTCCCTGCATGCGTCATCATTAGAACTACAAAGTGCATTTAGTGACCTAGATATGTAGCTCTAATGATGATTCATGCAGAGAAAAGACAATTCCTGTTTCTATATAAAGCTTAAAAGGATTCAGCTAATCTGTTTTTAATCACGTAATGTCATAGACCTAATAGAAAACAGAAGAATTAACTGGATAGTAGGGCAAAATGAGCTCTGTGTTCTTAAAATTTCTCACATTGCCTTTCTACAAAGTTAATTATTGTTTTCCATTAGGTTTTTGACATCACATGAATAAAAACAGACTAGCTGAATCATTCTAACTACATAGAAGCAGGAAGTGTAGAAGGATTCAGCTAGTCTGTTTTTAATCACGTAATGTAATGGAAAACAGAAGAATTTACTGGGTAGTACGGCAAAATAAGCAATTGTAAGAACACAGTGCTATATAATATGATGATTTCAATATTTTAAGAGGATAAAAACTTTTATGGGAACCCCTTTAATTATGAACATTCTTGCAGCCATCATTGCTAAAGTTTGGAGGATATGTTAATATCTTGATATATTCAGCTTTGTGTCCCTGTAAACAGATAGAGTAGACTTTAGTGCTACTGACAGCAAACACTCTTCTCCTTCAGATAACAATGGCCATTTGATCGATCTGGTCCATGGCAGTCTACCCGACCTTAGGATATCAGAGGAGGACAAAAAGAAAAACCTGCAGTTATTGGAAGAGGCTAAAAAAGTCAGTGAGAAATTCCTAACCCGACGGGGACGACGCTCGAGATGCAGCCTCTCTGACTCGCCCACAAGTGGTTTGTGTAATACGGGGGGTTGGTTTATGTACTTAAGACCTCCCAATGGTACAGTACTTGGACGACGTCACCCTAACAAGACTTTCTTTTATCTCTTTCTTTCCAGTCTCTTCCCCATCCCCGAGCCCCAAAGTGTCTCCAGTGCCATCCCGGAGCAACTCCTTCACCTTTCCGGCAGCACCAGGTACAGAAAGCTATCAAATACTCATGAATTGTTGGGAATTGGATTCTTTGGATTGGTACCAAAGATTATGGCACTGTACTAAGTGGGTTCGCCTCTGAGCAGATTATCTTATACAGGGCACATTACATCCTTTGGCTGCTTCACTACTCTTTGCAATACTTCACATTACCATATACAAGGCAGGGGTCCATTCTTGACTTTGCCATTAGGCCCAAGAACTCTTGTGATGCCTTTGAATGTCTTACCGTTGTATGAAGCAAAGCTATGGGGCACTATGGATGGTGTGAACTTTTCTGGGCACCGTAACTGGAAGGCACAATTATAGGTGGCACTGTAAATGCTAGGAACTGTTCTTGATGTGGCTTTCAGTGGTACTGTCATAGAAGCATAATCTCTCAGCATCGAGTCTGGACTGTAAAAATTGCCAACATCTGTATTACAAAGTCTTCCCTTTCCCCCGAAAGCGACTAATATCTTCTGTTGTATCTGCACCCTAAGGACGCAGATACAGATTAATTCAACAAAATGGGAATGAGTGGGCATACTACCGATTATGTGAAATGGCCATCAGCAAAATGGGAATGGGTGGACATACTCCCGATACTGTGAAATGGCCATTAGCAAAAGTGGAATGGGTGAGCATACTCCCGATACTGTGAAATGGCCATCAGCAAAAGAGGAATGGGTGGGCATACTTCTGATTCTGTGAAATGGCCATCAGCAAAAGTGGAATGGATGGGCATACTCCCGATACTGTGAAATAGCCATCAGCAAAAGTGGAATGGGTGGGCATACTCCCGATACTGTGAAATAGCCATCAGCAAAAGTGGAATGGGTGGGCATACTCCCGATTCTGTGAAATAGCCATCAGCAAAAGAGGAATGGGTGGGCATACTCCTGATTCTGAGAAATGGTCATCAGCAAAAGAGGAATGGGTGGGCATACTCCCGATTCTGAGAAATGGTCATCAGCAAAAGAGGAATGGGTGGGCATACTCCCGATACTGTGAAATAGCCATCAGCAAAAGTGGAATGGGTGGGCATACTCCCGATACTGTGAAATAGCCATCAGCAAAAGAGGAATGGGTGGGCATACTCCTGATTCTGAGAAATGGTCATCAGCAAAAGGGGAATGGGTGGGCATACTCCCGATTCTGTGATATGGCCATCAGCAAAAGGGGAATGGGTGGGCATACTCCCGATTCTGTGATATGGCCATCAGCAAAAGGGGAATGGGTGGGCATACTCCCGATTCTGTGATATGGCCATCAGCAAAAGGGGAATGGGTGGGCATACTCCCGATTCTGTGATATGGCCATCAGCAAAAGGGTAATGGGTGGGCATACTCCCGATTCTGTGATATGGCCATCAGCAAAAGGGGAATGGGTGGGCATACTCCTGATTCTGTGATATGGCCATCAGCAAAAGGGGAATGGGTGGGCATACTCCCGATTCTGTGATATGGCCATCAGCAAAAGGGGAATGGGTGGGCATACTCCTGATTCTGAGAAATGGTCATCAGCAAAAGGGGAATGGGTGGGCATACTCCCGATTCTGTGAAATGGCCATCAGCAAAGGGGAATGGGTGGGCATACTCCCGATTCTTTGAAATAGCCATCAGCAAAAGGGGAATGGGTGGGCATACTCCCGATTCTGTGAAATAGCCATAAGCAAAAGGGGAATGGGTGGGCATACTCCCGATTCTGTGAAATGGCCATTAGCAAAAGGGGAATGGGTGGGCATACTCCTGATTCTGAGAAATGGTCATCAGCAAAAGGGGAATGGGTGGGCATACTCCCGATTCTGAGAAATGGTCATCAGCAAAAGGGGAATGGGTGGGCATACTCCCGATTCTGTGAAATGGCCATTAGCAAAAGGGGAATGGGTGGGCATACTCCCGATTCTGTGAAATAGCCATCAGCAAAAGGGGAATGGGTGGGCATACTCCTGATTCTGAGAAATGGTCATCAGCAAAAGGGGAATGGATGGGCATACTCCCGATTCTGTGAAATGGCCATCAGCAAAGGGGAATGGGTGGGCATACTCCCGATTCTTTGAAATAGCCATCAGCAAAAGGGGAATGGGTGGGCATACTCCCGATTCTGTGAAATAGCCATCAGCAAAAGGGGAATGGGTGGGCATACTCCCGATTCTGTGAAATAGCCATAAGCAAAAGGGGAATGGGTGGGCATACTCCCGATTCTGTGAAATATCCATTAGCAAAAGGGGAATGGATGGGCATACTCCCGATTCTGTGAAATGGCCATCAGCAAAGGGGAATGGGTGGGCATACTCCCGATTCTGTGAAATGGCCATCAGCAAAAGGGGAATGGGTGGGCATACTCCCGATTCTGTGAAATAGCCATCAGCAAAAGGGGAATGGGTGGGCATACTCCCGATTCTGTGAAATGGCCATTAGCAAAAGGGGAATGGGTGGGCATACTCCCGATTATGTGAAATGGCCATTAGCAAAAGTGGAATGGGTGGGCATACTCCCGATTATGTGAAATGGCCATCAGCAAAAGGGGAATGGGTGGGCATAATCCCGATTATGTGAAATGGCCGTCAGCAAAAGGGGAATGGGTGGGCATACTCCCGATTCTGTGAAATGGCCATTAGCAAAAGGGGAATGGGTGGGCATACTCCCGATTATGTGAAATGGCCATTAGCAAAAGTGGAATGGGTGGGCATACTCCCGATTATGTGAAATGGCCATCAGCAAAAGGGGAATGGGTGGGCATAATCCCGATTATGTGAAATGGCCATCAGCAAAAGGGGAGTGGGTGGGCATACTCCCGATACTGTGAAATGGCCATCAGCAAAAGAGGAATGGGTGGGCATACTCCTGATACTGTGAAATGGCCATCAGCAAAAGGGGAGTGGGTGGGCATACTCCCGATTCTGTGACATGGCCATCTCCAGTATACATGAAGTTCCATAGTTACAATGATCATCTCCGCTTCTCTTTATTAGGGTCTTGGTCTTGATGACGGCTTCTCCTTGATCTGTAATGGCTCTATTTACCCTGTTACTTGGTGATTTCAATTATCTGCTAATTTCCCCTCTCCACGTAAATCTCCATAAATGACAGACTAATAATAGTTCACATAAATGAGGAAACATTGTTCTCTCCGAATTCCACGTTTCGGCGCTCGCTGCCAGATACACTGGATTTTTTGCTCTTTCACTTGTTTCACATTTCAGCATTTAGTGTCGTGCTGAGAATCAGCCGCTCCATTGTGACTATATTAGGTATCCAGAGCGGTGAGACAGAAGGAACGCTCAGTAATCTGGAAAAGAGGGCGCCCTGAGTGCTAACATAACGAACGAGCTGCTACACGGTCACCTCCTCCGGCACCCACCATGAAGGCGTCCAAAGAGGAGAGTCATCTAGAATGAACGTCAATGTGCCAGCCAAAAGGAAAACACAGAAAAGGGCTAACATGGCCACTGACCTTTAGGGCATGTGCCTCTTTTTCAGAATTTCGCCTGAAAACCACCTGAAAAAGAGTCAACATAAGTGCAAAAAAAAGAACATCTGCACAGCAATATCAAAACGACTTGCTGTGCAGATTATGACGACATGGACTCTGTCAGTGCCTTGCATGAGTTAAGTTTCTTAACATTCAGCCGGACATGAAGATATTTTGTTTATGGACTGGGGATAAACCCTCATTGTTTTTGACTCAGAAGGTTATTGTTAAAGTTCTTCTTGACTCATGTAATTGCCTTGGCCAGTGAAGGTCAGATACCCAGACAAATCAATTGTGCGAACCTCCATTGTGTTACTATGTGTATTGCTAGATGCAATGTAACTTAGCGGTCTCTCCCTTGTCTCTGCCAGAGACCATTACTACTAGGGATATTTTGTATATGGCTTGAGATCTAGCGAATATGAGCCCAATCTTATCCACCAATCGTGAAGATCCCAGTGGTCTGTATGGAGAGCTCAGGGGTATAAGAAAGAGGATTGTCCATTGCCCAGGTAGACTCTTGCTACATGATACCAATCTAGGATCTGCGGATCCGATTGGCAAGCCATAGCCGAACCTGGATTAGAATACTACATGGACTTCAGCATCGGATGAAAGGATTCGGCTGAGATATCAAGGACTACCTAAGGAAGGAATCCAGCTCGGGACAATCCAGTCACATGACTAAAGGCTTTGTGGTCCTCAGCCAGCTTCCTAAATCTGGCGTTATCCCATTCTCGGTGGGTGCCCACCGAAAGCGGGGTGCTGCTGGATTGGGGTAAGTAGCCCTGGAAGCTCTAAGGCACGGACAATCATGCCTAATGAGCCAGCGGAAGGGTGAGAAACTAATCCCTGGTGAGCCAGCGGAAGGGTGAGAAACTGTTGCCGGTTACATTCTATGATTTTGTTGGTTATGTGCTATGTGCCGTTAATTGTTTGGGGATCCAATAAAGTCTTAATATTGTGATTCCCTCACCCTGTGTTGTCTGAGTAGTGTTCCGCCCACGGTTAAGGAGGTCGGGCGTTCAGTTGGGATGAGCCCTGGGCCACGCTGTCTTTCTAAAGGCGGGCGGGCCAGCGGACGAGAGCACCCACTGAGCCCCGTGTCTCCACAAGAGAGCACCCACTGACCCCCGTGTCTCCACAAGAGAGCACCCACTGACCCCCGTGTCTCCACACAGATGTTTCGTCTTTTGTCCCTTTTTAACCGTGAAGCGGCTAAAAGAAATGACCGGCTCATTCTTGGCGGCTTCGAAAACTGCTGCAAAACTTGACGCAAAAGACGTCAAAGAAGACGCTTCAGGAGAAACACCACCACCGGCGTTTTCCTGGAGCAAAGACGATATGGATATACCGGTGTCGAAAAGACTCTGTGTGCACATATGCTTAGAGCGCACATTTTTTTTGCAGCACTGTTAATCAATTGTTGTATTAATTACACTCATAAACCTTTGTGTGTACAGGGCCTGATCCGTATCCCAATGTCTTCCCTACAGCTGCAACATTACTGCAGGTAAGTCGGCACAATACTGTACAGCCATAGAAATATTCAGATTGTCGCATGTTCCAAGACTTTATGGCTTAAAACATAATGGACAGGGAAGAGCTCCAACAATATCTGGGAATTTGATCTGCGCCTTACTATTTGGCGTAGGTATAGTGGCATGCAAAAGTTTGGGCACCCCTGGTCAAAATTACTGTTATTGTAAACAGGTAAGAAAGTTGAAAATTAAATAATCTCTAAAAGGCATAGGATTAAAGACCACACATTTCCCTTGTATTTTAAGCAAAAAAAATATATATTTTCATGTTTTACATTTTAAAATTAACAAAAAAGGAAAATGAGCAGGTGCAAAAATGTTGGCACCCTGCATCGTTAGTACCTAGTAGCACACTCTTTGGCAAATATCAAAGCTTGTAAATGCTTTTTGCAGCAGCCAAGAGTCTTTCAATTCTTGTTTGAGGGATTTTCATCCATTCTTCCTTGGAGACGACTTCCAGTTCTGTGAGATTCCTGGCTCGTCTTGAATGCACTGCTCTTCCTTGTAAAAGTCTTTCCTTTCTATGAGATTCCTGGCTCGTCTTGAATGCACTGCTCTTCCTTGTAAAAGTCTTTCCTTTCTATGAGATTCCTGGCTCTTCCTGCATGCACTGCTCTTCCTTGTAAAAGTCTTCCAGTTCTGTGAGATTCCTGGCTTGTCTTGCATGCACCACTCTTCTTTGTAAAAGTCTTCCCGTTCTGTGAGATTCCTGGCTCGTCTTGCATGCACTGCTCTTCCTTGTAAAAGTCTTCCCGTTCTGTGAGATTCCTGGCTTGTCTTGCATGCACTGCTCTTCCTTGTAAAAGTCTTCCAGTTCTGTGAGATTCCTGGCTTGTCTTGCATGCACCACTCTTCCTTGTAAAAGTCTTCCCGTTCTGTGAGATTCCTGGCTTGTCTTGCATGCACCACTCTTCCTTGTAAAAGTCTTCCCGTTCTGTGAGATTCCTGGCTCGTCTTGCATGCACTGCTCTTCCTTGTAAAAGTTTTCCCATTCTGTGAGATTCCTGGCTCGTCTTGCATGCACTGCTCTTCCTTGGAAAACTCTTCCCGTTCTGTGAGATTCTTGGATCGTCTTGCATACACTGTTATTCCTTGAAAAAATCTCCCAGGTCTATGAGATTCCTGGCTCATCTTGCATGAACTGCTCTTCCTTGGAGACATCTTCCAGTTCTGTGAGATTCCTGGCTCACCTTTCGTGCACTGCTCTTTTGCGGTCTAGCCACAGATTTTCAATGATGTTCAGATCAGTGGACTGTGAGGTCCATTGTAAAAACTTCAGCTTGCGCCTATTGAGGTGGTCTATTGTGGATTTTGATGTGTGTTTAGGATCATTACTCATTTATAGAAGCTATCCTCTGTTCAACTTCAGCTTTTCTACAGCTAAATTTCTGTGAGAGCTGCTTGTAGGATTGCTGGAGAGGCAAATCGGAACCCCTGCCTGACTGCAAAAGACCTTCAGGAAGATTTAGCAGACTCTGGAATTGTGGTACATTGTTCTACTATTCAGAGACACCTGCACAAAGATGGCCTTCATGGAAGAGTCATCAGAAGAAAACCTCTCTTCCGTCCTCACAATAAAATTCAGCATCAGAATTGTGCAAAAGAACATCTAAACAAGCCTAATGCATTTTGGAAACCAGTCCTGTGGACCAATGAGGTTAAAATGGAAGTCTTTGGCTACAATGATCAAAGGTATATGTGGAGAAAAAAGGTAACAGAATTTCAGGAAAAGAATATCTCGTCAACCATTAAGCATGGGGGTGGATCAATTATGCTTTGGGGTTGTGTTGCAGTCAGTGGCACAAATAACATTTCACAGGTAGAGAAAATGATGACATTTCTTCAAATTCTTGATGCAACATAACACAATATTTAAAAAAGCTGAAGTTGAAAACAAGATGGCTTCTACAAATGGATAATGATCCTAAACACATGTCAAAATCTATAATCGACGACCTCAAAAGGCGCAAGCTAAAGGTTGTACAATGGCCTCACAGTCTCCTGATCTGAACATCATTGGAAATCTGTGGTTAGACCTCAAAAGAGCAGTGCATGCAAGGAGAGCCAGGTATCTCACAAAACTGGAAGACAAGCCAGAAATCTCACAGAATTGGAAGACATCTCCAAGAGAGGGCAATGCAAGCAAGACAAGCCAGGAATCTTACACAACTGGAAGATGTCTCCAAGTAAGAGCACTGCATGCAAGACGAGCCAGGAATCTCAAAGAACTGGAAGACGTCTCCAAGGAAGAGCAGTGCATGCAAGACGAGCCAGGAATCTCACAGAACTGGAAGACATCTCCAAGGAAGAGCAGTGCATGCAAGACGAGACAGGAATCTCACAGAACTGGAAGACGTCTCCAAGGAAGAGCAGTGCATGCAAGATGAGCCAGGAATCTCACAGAACTGGAAGACGTCTCCAAGGAAGAGCAGTGCATGTAAGATGAGCCCGGAATCTCACAGAACTGGAAGACGTCTCCAAGGAAGAGCAGTGCATGCAAGACCAGCCAGGAATCTCACAGAACTGGAAGACATCTCCAAGGAAGAGTAGTGCATGCAAGAAGAGCCAGGAATCTCACAGAACTGGAAGTCGTCTCCAAGGATCTGCATTGCATGCAAGACAACCCAGGAATCTCACAGAACTGGAAGACATCTTCAAGGAAGAGCAGTGGATGCAAGACAAGCCCAGAATCTCACAGAACTGGAAGACGTCTCCAAGGAAGAGCAGTGGATGCAAGACGAGCCAGGAATCTCACAGAACTGGAAGTCGTCTCCAAGGAAGAGCATTGCATGCAAGACGACCCAGGAATCTCACAGAACTGGAAGACATCTCCAAGGAAGAGCAGTGGATGCAAGACAAGCCCAGAATCTCACAGAACTGGAAGACATCTCCAAGGAAGAGCAGTGGATGCAAGACGAGCCAGGAATCTCACAGAACTGGAAGACGTCTCCAAGGAAGAGCAGTGGATGCAAGACAAGCCAGGAATCTCACAGAACTGGAAGACGTCTCCAAGAAAGAATGAATGCGAATGCCTCAAACAAGAATTGAAAGTCTCTTGGCTGCTACAAAAAGCTTTAACAAGCTGTGATACTTGGCAAAGGGAGAGATACTAGTTACTAACCATGCAGGGAACCCAAACTTTTGCATCAGCCCATTTTCCTTTTAGAGATCATTTCATCTTCAATTTGCTTCACTGGTCACAATAACAGCAATTTTGAGCGCAGGTGCCCAAACCTTTACTTGTCACTGTATAGTCACAGGACCGTGCTCAGAACTTAATCCAGTTGCCGGAAAGGTGCAAATGCCTAAAGGAGGATGAATAAAGGAACAGGTGACACTTCAAGTTGCTTCATGCAGGATTCTCTTCTACACTTTTCTATTTCTCAGATATCTGTGATTTTTTATTTAAATAAACTAATTTGATTAACGATCCAGCCTGAAGTGTGCAATAAAGCAGAATATATGGCGATGTAAAATTTGCCAACCACCTCAACTTAGGTATACGGCAAAGTAAAAAGTAGACCATCGTGCAACTCAGGCTCCGGGGCCGTTGTCCAGTCGCAAGTGTATAAAGTTTGCAGAACTTATCATATATAGTATTATAGTATATACTGTGTATAGTATGCACCATACACCAAGTCATACAATTTGTAGTAAAGGGCATGTTTGCAATTATTGTGCTCTTATACGATGACCCTAAACTGTGCCAAATTTACTGATGTCGGACACATCTTGCTCCATCGGCTTTTGGCCATTCTTGATGTTCCCTTTGTGTCTTCTCACTGTTTTCAAGACTTTTGGGCTCCGGCACTCAAGTTTTGCTGAAAACCCTTCCTGAACTAGTCCACAGCTGAGGGGTTGGCGAATTGTATAAGTGTAGGTGAGTCCAAGACAGGAGAAAGATGTGTTCTCTCCGTTCTCCTGAATCCGGCGCTGTTTCTCTCTCGTTTCTGCTCCTCTCCGATGCTAAGATATGGCTCCTTCTTCCTTGTATATCAATCGAGTCTAGTTGGCCAAGTGGGTGTGATCATCAACACTTATGCATGGGCGTGTCCATAAGGAACATGCCCCATTGGCTAAAAAGGCTAGATTTATTTTCAGCAAACAGGGGGCCATATCTCAGGAATAGAGAGGCACAGGAACAAAAGAAAAACAACGCCGGATTCAGGAGAACATGGACATTACATATTAGTCCTCTAAAATATCATGTCTCTTATTGATAACATTAAGAATCCAGTCATTGCAAGATATAAGATTGCATTAGGGATTTTTCTTTGCCCTGTACACACAGATTATCTCTCTCATTACCAGTCCTGTATACCATTTTAATAATTCCCATTGTTCTAGAATACAACAAAGGGATTGACGGATCGAAAGCAGAACGACCAGCGGAAGATTTCCCAGGGCCGGCTCACCCCGCGTCCTCACAGTCTTACAGCAGCCTCCAAAGAGACCCTTTATGAACAGAAGGAAAATTTTGACCCCCTGAAACACGCAAGCGGCACATATAAATCACCGGCCCCTGATATCTCTAAACCTTCTACCAGAATTGGTCCAGAGCACGAGCTCCAGAAATCCATCCTGAAGAAGCCGGGTGACCCGTCACGAGGAGGCACCTTGGAGGGACTGGGCGTTTCCAATGTCGCGTTCCAATTCCCGGGGTCACCTCAAGTTCCTGTTGACTCCAAGTTTGTGTCCCGGTTGGAACATCTGACAGCTGGGAACCGGCCCCCGCTCCTGAGGGCCCTCTCCTGGGACAGCGTGGCACCAGAGCAGAGAACTAAGTCCAGTTTAGAGTCACCTGAAAAAGACATTGCTTCCAATTATGATACAAGTAACAATAAACTGTCCAAATTCCCAGGGCTGAAGGATTTTCATATTCAACCCGTGCGACTTCAGAAGCTGACCAAACTGAGGGAGGTAAGTGACCACCAGTCCACCATGTGTGCCCATCAGAGTCAATACCCACCTCGAAGGAATTCCACTACGCGCAATCATCCCATAGGCCAGAATCACACTTGTGAGAGACTTGCGCTAGTCTCGCATCGCATCACCCGGCATGGCCGCACACTCCCCAGACAGGAGCGGGATGGCAGCATGTATTTCTAGAAGCTCCTGTCCGGAGAGCATCAGGCCGTGCCGGGTGATGCGATGCGAGACTCGCGCGAGTCTCTCACAAGTGTGACTCCAGCCATAATGAAAACATCTGCAACTTTACAATGGCCTTTGGCCCGAATCATCACTTGCAGGGTTTTATAAGTGTCTTCTCTTTGCCTTCACAATATTTTGTGGTCCAAATGATAATTAATCTGTTCGACGTCCAACCTTTGACCAATTTATAAAAATTTGGCACAACCGACCGAAGAAAGCCGAAAGTTGCACATTCTTTTTGCAACTTTAAATTCTGCAAACATCTTCAAAATGTTCCTTGCTCCGGGTTTTTTGGCACAAACGGTTTAATGGGTCATTCCCTTTGTGTGTTAATTCCTCACCATTTTCAAGATCACCGCTTGCTGTCAGTGAATGGGACCACTTGTTCTAGACCTGTCCAAGTGACATGGTCACTAAATCAGCACTCCTCCGTATCAGGTCAACAGGGTTTTTAGTTTGTGGCTATATTATAACTAGGGATGATCGAATACCTCAAATATTCGGCTTCGCGAATATTTTCCGAAAAGGTCGTCGCTATTCGACTATTCGCGAATATTCGATGCGCAATGTAAGTCTATGGGAAACCCGAATAACAACTAATCGGAACTATTCAGGCTTCCCATAGACTTACATTGCGCATCGAATATTCGCATAGCGGCGACCTATTCGGAAAATATTCGCGAAGCCGAATATTTGAGGTATTCGATCATCCCTGATTATAACCAACCTTTCGTGGTGGGGAAATATTAGGTCTTTTGGGGATTTAAGCCCCCAAGCAGCAGGCAGAGATCTTGGAAATGATAATTAATTAGGAAAGTGCAGAATTATTCATTATAAAGTTCTACGATTTTCCAAAATCAGTATCTCAGCTTGCTGACATTGAACAGAAACCTTGATGTTTACCTTTAGGTGATATCTGTCCTGGTGTTGTGATGGACACACAGTAGCCCAACTCATTACTAGGCACAGTTCTGATCACTGCACCCCTCTAGGAACCTACCAGTATTTCTCTGGCGTTCCGAAGGAAACCCACAAAGATACATTGGGAACATACAATCTCCTTTCAGATGTTCTCCTTGGTGGGATATGAACCCAGGACCCCAGCGCTGCAATATAGCAGTGCTAACCAGCAAGCGGCCCATACATATTATGGATAAGGGATAACGTCTATTCTTGATACAAACTCTTTAAGGCTCTGTGCACACTGTGTTTCTCGAGGCGGTTTTGCAGCAAAAACGGAGTACAAACTATCCAAATCCTCTTCAGAAACTCAAATATCCTCCAAAAAGAAGAAATGTTTTGATCAGTTTCTGCTCTGAAACCTCTGTAAAAAGACTGTTGAACTCCGCCTGTGGCCTCTTTCACATGTCCGTGTCTCCAGTACATATGACGTCCGCAGACTCGGACACACGTAGACCCATTAAAATCAATGGGCCTGTGCACACATCTGTGTTTTGACATGGATTGTGAGTCCATGTGCTCCACACAGCGTCATGTCTGTTTTTCTGCAGCAGCACGGGTGTCACACGGACTGCACACTGCTGTGATAAATGTGACACGTACCGGAGAAAACACAGGTCACATAAAAAATAAAAAATTGTTATACTTACCTGTCTCCGGCGCTGCAGTCTCTGTGTCTGCTGTTACTTCCTGGCCCGCTCATTAAGCCTCATGCATATTCACTGCACTGAGGACCCGGACTAACAGCAGCTCCGGAGACAGGTAAGTATACCAGCTCATGCTGTCTGTGTGCTATCCGAATGTCACATGGATCGCACAGGCACAGCACACAGACACACATATATGCACCTTCACCACCCATGTGCGTTTTACACGGACGTGTGAAAGAGGCCTGCAGGAGTATTCCTTTAATCTTCCCTTACCTTAGGTTATGTACACACGGACTCTTTTTTACAGAGTAATCAGGGCAGAACCTTCAAGTTTTTTAGGGAAATTTGGAGAGTTTCTGCTCAGTTTCTACTCTAACCTCCTAAACAAATAGCTTAAAACCAGAAAACTCCTAAGGCCCTGTTCACATGTTCAGTATTTGGTCAGTATTTTACATTTGTAACCAAAACCAGGAGTGGAACAATCAGAGGACAAGTATAATAGAAACACGGGCACCACTTCTGCGTTTATGACCCACTCCTGGTTTTGGCTACAAATACTGATGTAAAATACTGACCAAATACTAAATGTGTGAACAGGGCCAAATCCGGAGGGACAGAAGAGGTGCAGAAGTTGCCAGTATTTGGCTGCAGATATGAGCGGTGGATAATTACTGTGGTGACCACTAGAGGGGGCTCTTCTCATATACATAATGAGTTTGGATGATAGATGGTAATAAATGATGGGTTACACAAAAAAGATGGATTTTTGACCCGAATCCTCCATGTAACCAGTGGTCTCCATTTCTGATGTTGCCTCCTGTCAGGAGCTGAAAACCCCCATAGAGAACTATTGTATTCAGTTTAGTGAGCTTAACACCCTGTACACCAGAGATACATTTTATCTGCACTGACTGATACATTGTAGCGAAGTATCAGCTCATGAGAAAAATTGTGCCTTCTGTGTTATGTCACAGAGCTTTACCTGCACTGATACATTGTAACAAACTCTCAGCTGTGTGCTGTTTCAGGACTTATTTCTAGTCCCAACAGACAACACGGAGACTTTTTTTTGGAGGTCTCACCCTCTGTATTACCTTTATGCAGCCACAGTAGCATGTAAAAGTTTGGGCACCCCTGGTCATAATTACTGTTATTGTGAACAGCCAAACAAGGTGAAGATGAAATGATCAATAAAAGGCATAAAGTTAAAGGTGACACTTTTCCTTTGTATTTTAGGCAAAAAAAAATTTCATGTTTTACATTTTAAAAAAAAAAAGGAAAATTTTACAAAAAGGAAAATAGGCCGATGCAAAACAATGGCCGCCCTTGGAGAGTTGTGTGCTCAGATTAGCTTTGATTAATTAGCCTGTTAGGGTTATGGCTTGTTCACTATCATCATTAGGAAATGCCCGGTGATGCAAATTTCACAGATTTATAAAAACCCAGCCTCCTCTAACCTTGTGCCAAAAAACAGCAGTCATGGGTTCTTCTAAGCAGCTGCCTAGCACTCTGAAAATGAAGGAGGCCAACAAAGGAGGAGAAGGCTATAAGGAGATTGCAAAGCGTTTTCAAGTTGCCCTTTCTTCCGTTCGAAATGTAATTAAGAAATGGCAGTTACCAGGAACAGTGGAGGTGAAGATAAGGTCTGGAAGACCAAGCATCATTTCTGTGAGAGCTGCTTCTAAGATTGCTAGAGAGGCAAATCAGAA
This sequence comes from Anomaloglossus baeobatrachus, assembly GCF_048569485.1. Taxonomy (NCBI): domain Eukaryota; kingdom Metazoa; phylum Chordata; class Amphibia; order Anura; family Aromobatidae; genus Anomaloglossus; species Anomaloglossus baeobatrachus. Next base: position 34,597,347 of record NC_134362.1, read on the forward strand.
TCCCTGCCTGACTGCAAAAGACCTTCAAATATTTAGCAGACCCTGGAGTTGTGGTACATTGTTCTACAGTTCAGAGACAACTGCACAAATATGGCCTTCATGGAAGAGTCATTAGAAGAAAACCTCTCCTGCCTCCTCACCATAAAATTCAACGTCAAAAGTCTGCAAAAAAACATCTAAACAAGCTGATGCATTTTAAAAACAAGTCCTGTGGACTGATGAGGTTAAAATCGAAGTCTTTGGCCACAATGACCAAAGGTATGTGTGGAGAAAAAAGGGAATTTCAGGAAAAGAATATCTTGTCAACCATTCAGTATGGGGGTGGATCACTCATCCTTTGGGGTTGTGTTGCAGCCAATTGTCCAGGGAACATTTCACGGGTAGAGGGAAGAATGGATTCAATGTTAATTTAAAAAAGTTCTTGATGCAAACATAACACCATCTGTAAAAAGCTGAAGCTGAAAATAGGAGAAAGGAGGATGGCTTCTACAAATGGATCAAACACATGTCAAAATCTACAATAGACTACCTCAAAAGGCGCAAGCTGAAGGTTTTACAATGGCCCTCACAGTCCCCTGATCTGAACATTATTGAAAATCTGTAGCTAGACCTCAAAAGAGCAGTGCATGCAAGACAAGCCAGGAATCTCACAGAACAGGAAGATGTCTCCAAGGAAGAGCAGTGCATGCAAGACGAGCCAGGAGTCTCACAGAACAGGAAGATGTATCCAAGGAAGAGCAGTGCATGCAAGACGAGCCAGGAATCTCACAGAACAGGAAGATGTTTCCAAGGAAGAGCAGTGCATGCAAGACGAGCCAGGAATCTCACAGAACAGGAAGATGTTTCCAAAGAAGAGCAGTGCATGCAAGACGAGTCAGGAATCTCACAGAACAGGAAGATGTCTCCAAGAAGATTAGTGCATGCAAGACGAGTCAGGAATCTCACAGAACGGGAAGATGTTTCCAAGAAGAGCAGTGCATGCAAGATGAGCCAGGAATCTCACAGAACAGGAAGATGTCTCCAAGGAAGAGCAGTGCATGCAAGACGAGCCAGGAATCTCACAGAACAGGAAAATGTTTCCAAGGAAGAGCAATGCATGCAAGACGAGCCAGCAGGAATCTCACAGAACAGGAAGATGTCTCCAAGAAGAGCAATGCATGCAAGACGAGCCAGGAATCTCATAGAACAGGAAGATGTCTCCAAGAAGAGCAATGCATGCAAGACGAGCCAGGAATCTCATAGAACAGGAAGATGTCTGCAAGGAAGAACAGTGCATGCAAGATGAGCCAGGAATCTCACAGAACTGGAAGATGTCTCCAAGAAGAGCAGTGCATGCAAGACGAGCCAGGAATCTCACAGAACAGGAAGGTGTCTCCAAGGAAGAACAGTGCATGCAAGACGAGCCAGGAATCTCACAGAACAGGAAGATGTCTCCAAGGAAGAGCAGTGCATGTAAGATGAGCCAGGAATCTCACAGAACAGGAAGATGTTTCCAAGGAAGAGCAGTGTATGCAAGACGAACCAGGAGTCTCAAAGAACAGGAAGATGTCTCTAAGGAAGAGCAGTAGATGCAAGACGAGTGAGGAATCTCACAAAACTGGAAGACGAGCCAAGAATCTCAAAGAACTGGAAGACGTCTCCAAGGAAGAGCAGTGCATGCAAGACAAGCCAGGAATCTCACAGAACTGGAAGACTTTTCCCAGGAAGAATAGATTAAGATCCCTCAAACAAAAATTGAAAGACTCTTGGCTGGTACGAAAACCGTTTACAAGCTGTGATACTTTTCAAATGGGGTGCTACTAGGTACTAACCATGCAGGGTGCCCAAACTTTTGCATCAGTCCATTTTCCTTTTTTGTTACTTTCAGAATGTAAAAGATGAAAATATATATTTTTTTTTTTTGCCTAAAATACAAATGATATGTGTTATCTTTAACTCTATGCCTTTTAGAGATCTTTTCATCTTCAACTTTTCAAACTGTTCACAATAACAGTAATTTTGACCAGGGGTGCCCAAACTTTTTTATGCTAATGTATACTTGCTCACATTAGTTGCGCTGTCCTCCGCCCATGCCTTACACTGCAGCTCTGTTTAGATTATCAGTTGAGTATAACCGAAACCTAGACTGATGCGCAGAGAACTGATCTCCATTACAGCTAGAAGAGATGATAAATGACAGGCGGATCCAGAGGGGAAATGGACCTCCATAATGGCAAAATATCCGGATCGGCTGACGCTCGGTGCAGACTAACATTTATTACTCTCACATAAAGCGGGCGACTAAACCAGGCCAGCCTAATGTAACCCATCCTTTAGGCAGGACAGGTCTGATTAATGGGTGTCAACCTCGAAAGAGGTTCGCAGGTCAAGTATGTCCCACCAGAATATTCTTTTTCCGGACACTTCCGTTCTTGATTTGCTGCCAATAACCTGTACAGTGCCGTGACATTGTCATGACCGGGGACGTGATAAGAACCACAGTTATCATGACCCGTTCTCGTACGTCTTCCCCACATCTAAGGAATTCATTTTTGTTTTTCTACTGTCACTCTTTCCGTCTCAGTTACTTTTATCGTATTGTTATTTTATATTTTTTTTCCTTCTGATGCCTTTCTCCTAAAGCGGGCTTTACACGCTACGATTTCGCTACAGCGATCTCGTTGGGGTCACGGATTTTGTGACGCACATCCGGCCGCTGTAGCGATGTCGTAGCGTGTGACTCCTAGGAGCGATTTTTGGATCGTTGCAAAAACGTCCAAAATAGCTCCTCGTTGACATGGGGGTCCGCTGCCAGTTATCGCTGCTGTCGCTGGGGCGAAGTTGATCCTCGTCCTTGCGGCAGCACACATGGCTACATGTGACGCCGCAGGAACGAGGAACCTCTCCTTACCTGCCTCCGGCCACAATGCGGAAGAAAGGAGATGGGTGGGATGTTACGTCCCACTCATCTCCGCCCCTCCGCTTACATTGGGCGGCCGCTTAGTGACGTCACTGTGACGCCGAACGGACCGCCCCCCTTAGAAAGGAGGCGGTTCGCCGGTCACAGCGACATCGAAGGACAGGTAAGTATGTGTGACGGGGGTGCGCGATTTTGTGTGCGATAGGCAGCGATATGCCCGTCGCGCACAAACGATGGGGGCGGGTGTCATGCTATCGATATCGGGCCGGATATCGCAGCATGTCAAGCCATCCTTAGTCATATCATCCTTCATCCTTCATCACATGATCCTCCACTGCTCCAGACCCTCCATATTATCTCCATTCTTACTCCGTTCAATGTTACCCTCACCTTTGAAATTTGTATCCTCCAACATATGATCCATAGTCTACATCATACCTCCCATGCCGTCCAATATCTTCTCATTAGAGTTGGGTGGATGGATTTGTGGTTCAGGAGTCTCTGGTTGGGCAGGAGAACCAGATGGCGAGATGTACAGCTGATATTCTACCAGCCTTGCTAACCACAAGAAGATCCATGGATGTCCTAAGATAGGTGGCCATTCTCAGGGCTCCTGACCAGTGGTACCAGATTATTATCACCACTGATGGACCAGGTCCTGAGAATCGATTTACACAAATACCAACACATATCATCCACATGTCCACCTGTTATGATCCGGAACCATGGAAGACCACCACAAATCATTGGTAAAAAGTGACAAGAGCATTGGCAACTAATCTGGCCGCCATCCCCTTACTAACCATCAACACTAGAAGTAGCCGAGGGGTGAACTAACATCCTGTGCACCGCGAACCCAGCTGGAGAACTAACTATCCTAAAGGAAGGAAAGATGAATAACTCTCTGCCTCAGAAAATAGATAAAGAATAGCAAGCCCCACACATTCAAAGATTGCGGTCATATAGAAAAACACAATACACAGATAGATGACAGGATTAGCAAAAGGTGAGGCCCCACTGACTAACATAGGAAAGGACAGGAAAGGGACTGATGGTGGCCAGAGAAAACCCCTGCAAAATTCCAAATTCCTGATAGTACAAAAAGGAACTCAGATCGCACGATCTGAACTCCGTCCTATACCAGGTGCTCTTGTCATACCAATGAACAGAAAACAAGAATCATAACAAATTCAGAAAGCCACAAACACATGGACTTAAAGGAGCTATACTCCAAACAGAACTGCAGGGAGTTCCCCAGCTAAGCAACTGAGAGGGAAAATCCCTGCATGCAAATAAACTGAAAACAACCACAGCAAATTACAAACTCAGATAAGAGTAAAAGAACCAAACAACAAATAAAGAGCAAAGCACTTATCTGGGGTAGATGTGGTGTGGAGCAGAATGAAGCAGGCTGGTGAACAAAGAACAACTGACATCCGGCATAGCCTGCTATCAGACCAGGATTTAAATAAGCAGAGAGTTAGCAATGGAAACGCCCATTGCTCAACACACCTGGTCCAAGTCCAAACCATTCCTGGCCACCAGAGGGAGCCTCCCAGCAGCAAAAGCATAACTGACATTCACAACATCCACCTCTTTGTCCTTACTATCCTCATCTCCACTCTACATCATCCTACACTTCAACATATCATCAATATATCCTAGTCCTTCCTCTTTACTCCAATCATCCTCCACCATGTGATCCTCATGTCATCTTTGGAGATGAGTGGACCCATAGAAAATCGGGTTCTGCGGGGTTCACCTGAACATGAGATAAAGTTGGGGACCCGGAGTTGACCTGAACCCCAATGAAAGTCAATAATTGGGCAGTTCGGCTCTCCGCCAACAAACAGCCAGCCATAAACAGAGCACTTCCCGGAGAGGTAGGGTGATGGGTTCTTTGTTTTTGATTATTTTTGGACACTACATCTGATTGAATCCATGGAAGTTCGGATTCTGCAAGGTTCAGTCAGACTTTAGATAAAGTTGGGGACCTGAACTTGACCTGAACCCCAAAGGAAGTCAATAATTGGGCAGGTCGGCTCTCCACCAACATACAGCCAGCCATAAACAGATCACTTCCCAGGGAGGTAGGGTGATGGGTTCTTTGTTTTTGTTTTCGGGCACTACATTCGATCATGCCCCAGTTGGAGCCTTTGAAAAACTGCAAGCGGCTCGCAAAGGCCTGAGCACCGAATGTACCCGAGCACCCTGATGCTCGATTTAATGGTTAGCATACATAAAGCACCCGAAAGTCCGTGGTCAGTATGAACCCCGAAGTTTACAGTTCAGGTTCACGCATCTCTAGTCATCATCCATCATAACATCCTCTCCCTTTTTTATTTCTAACACATATCATCCACATGTCCACCTCTTTGTTCTTATGATCCTCTTCTCCAGTCTATATGGTTCTATGACTTTATTATATCGGTCCCCGACTTTACCATCACTATATCCCAGTCCTTACTCTTTACTCCAATCATGCTCCATCATGTCATCCTCTATCATGACGTCCTCTACCTTGTTTATTACAACACTAGTGTCCATCATTCCATCCTGGTCCTCCCTGATGTTATTACCCTCCATCGTCTCTCCACCACTCTCCTCCATATATTGACCATATAATCCCCACCTTCCATCAAATTGTCTTCACCCACCATAGTATCATCCTCACCTCCATCATATCAACATTTCGTGGTCATCATACCTTATCTCCATCACCACGTTGGTATTATCCTCCATAGTTTCTTCACATATTTCATCTTCATCCTGCAGTGTCTAGATGCTTCGTGAAGCCTATCACCACTTTCCGCCATATCATAACCACTGTCTATCATAGATCCCCGACTTACACAATATTATCCTCACCCTCATCATCCTCACCTCACAACTTCCATTATCCCATCCTAATTATCCACCATAATTTCCTCCCATGTTCTCATTTTTACCTTTCTTCCTCATTTAATACTCTCCCCCTCTTACATCTTCCCCCCTCTTTCACCCTCGTTCAGTCTCGGTCACCAAAATGTTAATAAAATGTTCTTATTTTCATTTTACCACATTAATCGTGTAGACTCCTTATTTCATCACACACACATTACGCTCCGTACCATAATCATCTCCACCATTTTATTATAACCGCCAAACTGTTGCATTTGTTTTCTGATTACAGGGATCTTATAAGGAATGATGTATAATACCGCCACCCTCACAAATTATTAATCACCATTATATTTCCTGTTCAGGAACATAAAATGATGAGAAGTCAGAACCTCACAGGACAGAAGCTCCCGGATCTGAGTGAGGCGGCTGAACAGGAAAGAGGTACGACATGGGGGGGTCTCCAATGTGTTCCTACTAATGATCCAGAGGAACAAATATGTCAGGCTCCTGGGACTGATAATATCAACTGATATAGGAAGGGAGGATAGATCATAACGAGTGACAAAGCCGACATAATGCGCACAATTATGTGTCCTGTGTTAACCTTTATAGAAATTAATGACACCAAAAACTACAATATAAGTATGGATGGCTCTATTGTACGAAAATCTGTATACACACCAAAAAATATATGCAAGCCAATTTATATAATTCAATTATCAACATCTTTATTATACATAAAAATACATAAAAATACAGAAAATTGAATGGATCAACCCAATTGACGGATGGAATAAATGGGGAAAACCTGGCACCTGTTATTAGTATATCTAAACCTATATATATTGGTAATAAGTTATATTATTCCTATCTGGAAAACCAATCTCAGGTCAAATGCATCAACAATCCCTATCTGTAATAAATAAGAGTTGTATATACGTAATTATAAAGAGATTGTATCTACAATATCATCATGTATAAACAATATTACCAATAATCCAAGTACGTGATGGTGCCACGGCCTCCCACAGACACACTGAAGCGTATTTCGCACCATAACGTGCTTCGTCCAGGAGCGAAGCACGTTAAGGTGCGAAACGCACGTCAGTGTGTCTGTTTAGATATACTAATAACAGGTGCCAGGTTTTCCCCATTTATTCCATCCGTCATTTGGATTGATCCATTCAATTTTATGTATTTTTATGTATAATAAAGATGTTGATAATTGAATTATATAAATTGGCTTGCATATATTTTTTGGTGTGTATCTTTATAGAAATTAAGTTTCATTCTAGGTACAAAAGTAAAATCACTATAATACTGCCCCCTATGTACAGGACTATAACTACTATAATACTGCCCCTATGTACAAGAATATAACTACTATAATACTGCCCCTATGTACAAGAATATAACTACTATAATACTGCTCCTATGTATAAGAATATAACTACTATAATACTGCCCCCTATGTACAAGAATATAACTACTATAATACTGCCCCTATGTACAAGAATATAACTACTATAATACTGCTCCTATGTATAAGAATATAACTACTATAATACTGCCCCCTATGTGCAAGAATATAACTACTATAATACTGCCCCCTATGTACAAGAATATAACTACTATACTACTGCCCCTATGTACAAGAATATAACTACTGTAATACTGCTCCTATGTACTAGAATATAGCTACTATAATACTGCTCCTATGTACAAGAATATAACTACTATAATACTGCCCCTATGTACAAGAATATAACTACTATAATACTGCCCCTATGTACAGGAATATAACTACTATAATACTGCCCCTATGTACAAGAATATAACTACTGTAATACTGCTCCTATGTACTAGAATATAGCTACTATAATACTGCTCCTATGTACAAGAATATAACTACTATAATACTGCCCCCTATGCACAAGAATATAACTACTATAATACTGCTCCTATGTACAAGAATATAACTACTATAATACTGCCCCTATGTACAAGAATATAACTACTATAATACTGCCCCTATGTACAAGAATATAACTACTATAATACTGCTCCCTATGTACAAGAATATAACTACTATAATACTGCCCCTATGTACAAGAATATAACTACTATAATACTGCCCCTATGTACAAGAATATAACTACTATAATACTGCCCCTATGTACAAGAATATAACTACTATAATACTGCCTCTATGTACAAGAATATAACTATTATAATACTGCCCCTATGTACAAGAATATTACTACTATAATACTGCTCCTATGTACAAGAATATAACTACTATAATACTGCTCCTATGTACAAGAATATAACTACTATAATACAGCCCCTATGTACAAGAATATAACTATTATAATACTGCCCCTATGTACAAGAATATAACTACTATAATACTGCCCCTATGTACAAGAATATAACTATTATAATACTGCTCCTATGTACAAGAATATAACTACTATAATACTGCCCCTATGTACAAGAATATAACTACTATAATACTGCCCCCTATGTACAAGAATATAACCACTATAATACTGCCCCTATGTACAAGAATATTACTACTATAATACTGCTCCTATGTACAAGAATATAACTACTATAATACTGCTCCTATGTACAAGAATATAACTACTATAATACTGCCCCCTATGTACAAGAATATAACTACTATAATACTGCCTCTATGTACAAGAATATAACTATTATAATACTGCCCCTATGTACAAGAATATAACTACTATAATACTGCCCCTATGTACAAGAATATAACTACTATAATACTGCCCCTATGTACAAGAATATAACTACTATAATACTGCCCCCTATGTACAAGAATATTACTACTATAATACTGCTCCTATGTACAAGAATATAACTACTATAATACTGCTCCTATGTACAAGAATATAACTACTATAATACTGCCCCTATGTACAAGAATATAACTACTATAATACTGCTCCCTATGTACAAGAATATAACTACTATAATACTGCCCCCTATGTACAAGAATATAACTACTATAATACTGCCCCTATGTACAAGAATATAACTACTATAATACTGCCCCTATGTACAAGAATATAACTACTATAATACTGCCCCCTGGTGTTGCAGTATAACATGATATTTTGATGTGTGACATTACCGTTATGGAGGGTCCCTGTCTGTTCCTCAATGATAAGAAACCAGAACTATTGTCAGACGTCTTATTCACTTCCTGTAATTAGCAGTTTCTTAGCGTCGTCTTCTTGGGTTTTGGAAGGGATGGACTCGGGCTCCATGGAGGCGGCAGGTTCTCTCTTGGTTTTGTTCTGGCATATGATGGGGTACCACGCTGGGGGCCGGTTATTATACACAGGGACTTTCCGGGGACTCTGCCCCTGTGATAGATATTAGAGTCTCATGTTTGTAGGGTGTGGGGCATAGATAAATGGACATTGTGAGAAATTATTGAACCCATGCTATTCCAGGCTGTTCTCCTGTCCAGTCTCTGTCTGCGGATGATGAAGATGAGGGGAAGGAGGAAGCTGAATCCGATGTGATGCCCAATATCCCGGACATCTTACTGAGGAAACTTCGTGTTCACAAAGGCCTCACAAGCAGGTACAATATAGTTACCAGGAGCCGAACTGAACCGATTCATCAACTTATATTAAGGATCCTATATTATACTCCAGAGCTGCACTCACTATTCTGCTGGTGCAGTCACTGTGTACATACATTACATTACTTATCCTGTACTGATCCTGAGTTACCTCCTGTATTATACTCCAGAGCTGCACTCACTATTCTGCTGGTGCAGTCACTGTGTACATACATTACATTACTGATCCTGAGTTACATCCTGTATTATACTCCAGAGCTGCACTCACTATTCTGCTGGTGCAGTCTCTGTGTACATACATTACATTACTTATCCTGTACTGATCCTGAGTTACATCCTATATTATACTTCGGAGCTGCACTCACTATTCTGCTGGTGCAGTCACTGTGTACATACATTACATTACTTATCCTGTACTGATCCTGAGTTACATCCTGTATTATACTCCAGAGCTGAATTCACTATTCTGCTGGTGCAGTCACTGTGTACATACATTACATTACTTATCCTGTCCTGATCCTGAGTTACATCTTGTATTATACTCCAGAGCTTCACTCACTATTCTGCTGGTGCAGTCACTGTGTACATACATTTAATTACTAATCCTGAGCTACCTCCTGTATTATACTGCAGAGCTGCACTCACTATTCTGCTGGTGCAGTCACTGTGTACATGCATTACATTACTTATGCTGTACTGATCCTGAGTTACATCCTGTATTATACTCCAGAGCTGCACTCACTATTCTGCTGGTGCAGTCACTGTGTACAAATATTACATTACTGATCCTGTACCAATTCTGAGTTACCTCCTGCATTATACTCCAGAGCTTCACTCACTATTCTACTGGTGCAGTCACTGTGTACATACATTTCATTACTAATCCTGAGCTACCTCCTGTATTATGCTGCAGAACTGCACTCACTATTCTGTCACTGTGTACATACATTACATTACTTATCCTGTCCTGATCCTGAGTTACATCCTGTATTATACTCCAGAGCTGTACTCACTATTCTGCTGGTGCAGTCACTGTGTCCATACATTATATTACTGATCCTGAGTTACATCCTGTATTATACTCCAGAGCTGCACTCACTATTCTGCTGGTGCAGTCACTGTGTACATATATTACATTACTGATCATGTATTGATCCTGAGTTACATCCTGTATTATACTCCAGAGCTGCACTCACTATTCTGCTGGTGCAGTCACTGTGTACATACATTACATTACTGATCATGTATTGATCCTGAGGTACATCCTGTATTATACTCCAGAGCTGCACTCACTATTCTGCTGGTGCAGTCACTATGTACATACATTACGTTACTTATCCTGTGCTGATCCTGAGTTATATCCTGTATTATACTCCAGAGCTGCACTCACTATTCTGCTGGTGCAGTCACTGTGTACATACATTACATTACTGATCATGTATTGATCCTGAGTTACATCCTGTATTATACTCCAGAGCTGCACTCACTATTCTGCTGGTGGAGTCACTGTGTACATACATTACATTACTTATCCTGTGCTGATCCTGAGTTATATCCTGTATTATACTCCAGAGCTGCACTCACTATTCTGCTGGTGCAGTCACTGTGCACATACATTACATTACTGATCCTGAGTTACCTCCTATATTATACTCCAGAGCTGCACTCACTATTCTGCTGGAGACGCTCTTCATACAGTGAATGTTTTCGGGAGGGATACTCCAAAAAACCATCACATAAATATAGGGGTGGATCCAGAATTTTCTGGAATCCAGCCCGAATGGCACAAACTCATAAACTTGTTAGGAAAAGAGGACAAGAGTTTTTATAGTGCAAAAATAACAACTTTTTATTAAATACAGGTGGGGAAATCCAAACAGTCATTAAAAACATTTAAAAAAACACATATATGGCGGTCATCCCCTACATTAAGGCATAGTACATAAATTGAGATGTCAGTGCGATCAGTATATACACAGCACGTGCTTAGTGATGCAGGAAAGACACCAGGGTATTAGTTCAACATGCTACAGAAAAAGATTGACTATGCATTGGCAAGCGAAATTAGTGAAGCATTCCACGATTAACAGAGTGTCACAGAATATATCTATATAGAGTGTGGCAGATTTAAATGTACAGAGCCACCACATAAATTTATTATTGGAAGCATTCACACATTTAGCTGCTGACATAATACTACCATGACATAATAGTGGCTATAATATGGTGTATAAACCCCAGTCAAAACCTGCATGCATAACGCAAAGTGCCATGAGGGCCCATTACCAATTGCACCAAGTACGGGGGAGGGGTCCGCCAGTCACTGCAGCCTCGGAAGACCTACGTACGTTTCGATGTTTGAGTAAATTGAATCTTCGTCAGGGAAGAGGCATGAGGTGAGTGAATGTTTTCGGCCTGTATATGATAGATGGAGTGGATGAGCAGTGCCCTCGCTTTTTGGCCTGCGGTCATCCGCTTCCCCGCGCCCCGTGTCCTCCTATCATCCTGGTTTCCTGTATCTGGTGTTTATGTTGCTGGCCGTTTCTGTAGCCTCATATATAATGTATTTTTCTGCTTTCAGTGCCCCCCCGCTGACAGAGAAGGAAGTCGAGGTGAGTCCCGTGCGCATCACAAGGTTTGCTACAATACGACAAACATATCCGGATTAGAGGGGTTTCTGGGGAAAATAACATTCTGTCCAGATATAGTAAAGTATGAATATTTCCGATATATCCCCCCTACTGCTGTGTGATGATCCCCCCGGCCCCTGCTCCTGTGCACAGACATCATGGTGCATTGTCCGTGGTGACATCACCACAATAGAACCTATGACATCATGACTGAGTGCAGGCAACCTGGGTGGAGGAACCCTCGGATACAATGGGTACGGATAATGGAGACCTCTAGGACCCTCATGTAGCGAAAGAGCAAGGATTCCATATCCCCTAGAGCAGCTTTCTTCAAGAAAGCTACAGAAATGTCCGAGCATGGGAGCCCCGTCCATCACTGAGATCACGGAGTTTTGCACAAACTTCACTGACTGTCATGGTGGCATCGGGCTCTGTTCACATGGCAGATACTGACACACCGCCCAATCTGGGAGCAACACAGGCAAATTTGGGCATTAACCTGCTGTGTGCTGATGCATAGGCAGGCTAACAAGAGTTAATCTTTGATCACACATGGTGGGGAAGCCAATCACATCTGCTCCCCTCCTATTTATGCTGGATGAAATCTTCTACCTATGCCAGCTATAGTCTATTTTGTGTTGGTCTGTGAGCTTTGCTGTCCCAGACTTTCTGGTGAAAGTGTTGCTTTTTGCTTGGATCAGTTGTGGAGTTTACCCCTGTTGTCTTGTTGCTTCCTGCCTGCTCTTGTTTTCCTCATAATCTTTTATTGTCTTCACATTTATGTGTGATGTGTGACAAAGTTTTGATTTCTCCTGTCTGTCTATTTTTGATATCACTCTATTTTTTATATCACTTTGGTATCAGATTAAGACTGGTCTGGAGCAGGGCCAGGAAGGAGACTCAGACCTCTCCACCATCAGGAGTATCCCTGAGATTAGCGATAGCTTAGAGCCCCCTATCTTGAGGGCCGGCATAGGATCCCGGTTTCCTGCTATGCCATAGTCATCATGACAGTGACCCAGTTTATTGGAGACCCCATTGTAGTTTCATTTTGGACCTTCTTTGACCTTCAGAACTGTCCAGATCCCACTAGATGTTGTAATAGTTCTGCAGGAATATTGGCCATGTGGACAAGATAAGATGCTCTGTGCCTCAGGATTGAGTTCCGTTGGATGATTTTCCTTTTTTACTCCATTCTCAGAATGCTCGCAACACTGTTGCAACAGAAAACCCCCCAGCTTGTTCTGGCTACTCCTGCACCAACAACCAGGCCTTGATCACTCGATTTTCCAACTATAATGTCAATTCTCATGGAAATTGATCACTTGATCGCTATTTCTCTTCCATTTGAAACAGATCCAGTAAGAAAAAAACAGATCCGTTACAAATGAAAGAAAAATGGATGACCAAATAGTAGTAGTATCGGAGCGGTTATTATGTAGCACTGCGGGGTGTGACCTCAATCTTCTGCCTCCGGGTCAGGGAACGCTCCGATCTCACGACTGTCATGTGACCAATCTACGGTCTCCACTTGTTCCAGCCAAATATAACATTTTGGTACATTTCTGCACTTTCACAGAACGTGTTCGTCCAGCTTTCCCTGGCGTTTCGGAATGACAGCTACACGCTGGAATCCCGGCTCAACCAATCAGAGAGGGAGCGAAACCTGACGGAGGACAATAACGAGAAGGAGCTGGAGAACTTCAAGGCGGCCGTTATGGTGAGATGGTGGAGTAATTACAGGGGGCGGCTGCTCAACACATCTTACCTGCTACACACGTAGTACAGAGCATAACATCCCCTCTTATACTCCGGGCACATCCAGAGCTGAACTCACAATTCTGCTGTGATGATCATGAGATTACTGCTCATCTCAGGAAGTGATAATCTAATTTTAAGCCTAGTAGCCAGAGTGAAATATACAAGATTTTTAAAATAAAAAGTTACATGGAAAATGAAACCTTAAAAGAGTTGTACAGGGAAAACAAGTTATCACCTAGCAACAGGAGCCGATGAAAGATGTGACTCTGGATCAGTACAGGATCAGTAATGTAATGTATGTACACAGTGACTGCACCAGCAGAATAGTGAGTGCAGCTCTGGAGTATAATACAGGATGTAACTCAGGATCAGTACAGGATAAGTAATGTAATGTATGTACACAGTGACTGCACCAGCAGAATAGTGAGTGCAGCTCTGGAGTATAATACAGGATGTAACTCAGGATCAGTACAGGATAAGTAATGTAATGTATGTACACAGTGACTGCACCAGCAGAATAGTGAGTGCAGCTCTGGAGTATAATACAGGAGGTAACTCAGGATCAGTACAGGATCAGTAATGTAATGTATGTGCACAGTGACTGCACCAGCAGAATAGTGAGTGCAGCTCTGGAGTATAATACAGGATGTAACTCGGGATCAGTGCAGGATAAGTAATGTAATGTATGTACACAGTGACTGCACCAGCAGAATAGTGAGTGCATCTCTGGAGTATAATACAGGAGGTAACTCAGGATCAGTACAGGATCAGTAATGTAATGTATGTGCACAGTGACTGCACCAGCAGAATAGTGAGTGCAGCTCTGGAGTATAATACAGGATGTAACTCAGGATCAGTACAGGATCAGTAATGTAATGTATGTGCACAGTGACTTCATCAGCAGAATAGTGAGTGCAGCTCTGGAGTATAATACAGGAGGTAACTCAGGATCAGTACAGTATTAGTAATGTAATGTTTGTACACAGTGACTGCACCAGCAGAATAGTGAGTGCAGCTCTGGAGTATAATACAGGATGTAACTCTGGATCAGTACAGGATAAGTAATGTAATGTATGTACATAGTGACTGTAGCAGCAGAATAGTGAGTGCAGCTCTGGAGTATAATACAGGATGTAACTCGGGATCAGTACAGGGTCAGTAATGTAATGTATGTACATAGTGACTGCACCAGCAGAATAGTGAGTGCAGCTCTGGGGTATAATACAGTATATAACTCAGGATCAGTACAGAATAAGTAATGTAATGTATGTACAGAGTAACTCCACCAGCAGCATAGTGAGCGCAGCTCTGAAGTATAAAAGTTATCATTTAAATTTTCATTTAAATTATGTATAGGGTGACTACAATGATTAGAGGGCGAAATACTCTTTGATGCACACAACATACATATATATGACATTTTCTATTTTGTTTTGTGCTTCAAATGAATAATGTATTTCTTGTCTGGGTTTTCTTCCTCTGTTCTTTCTGTCCATATGGCGGACTCCTTGTCTTCCTCCAGTCTTCTGCATCCTTGTGGCAGAACAGCGAGCACCGGGAAGCTTATCAGAAGTTACTAGAGGACATCTCTGTACTCCATCGTCTGATCACCAGACTCTCCAGCCGGGCGGAGATGGTCGGAGCCGTCCGGCAGGTCGGTAGGATTCACATCTGCGTTTGCATTAATTGGCTATTGACTATAATAGGGTTCGGCATGTTGGGCTGTGATCGACCTAACCTAATAATTGGCTCATCTTTTTCTGTTCAACAAATATAGAGTATCTCACAAAAATAAGTACACCCTGCACATTTTTTGTAAATATTTTCTTATATCTTTTCCTATGACCCTGTATACAGTCCCTGACAGACTTTCTGTCACTTATCCATGTTATGTAAATAAAAGCTTATAACCTGACTTTAAATTCATCCATTGGTTTTATAAATTACTCTGTTGAAAGCTGAAACTATCCCAAATTTGGTTTAGGTTATGAAAATAAAGTTGCAGCAAAGCTGAAATATTGATCATATAATGAACACAGAAAAGTCAGATTTTGGGAAGACAAAAGTTTTGTTGCCTTGTCATATAATGCACCCAATCCTAGTTTACATCCTCACCTGTGCTCACTAAATGATTGGTTAATTAGTGGGTGTGTATAAAAAGAAACCCAGCACTACAGCTCTTCAGTTGAACTGCAACTTGACCTCTGACAACATGCCAAAAATCCACCCTGCAACCAAAGCCTTGATTATCAAGAGGCGGAAGACCAGATCCACTGCAGAGGTGGCTGGCACCTTTAAGTGCCTCAGCGTCAAGTACAAAGAATTAAAAAAAGATTTGAAGAGACTGGAGATGTTTTTGACACACAGACCCCACAAGACAACTGCTCAGGAGGAACGTTTGTTGGTTAGAAAATCCAAAACCAGCTCCTCCACTGCAGCAGAGCTCCAACAGGCCTGGTCACCTCAAGTCCCTGGGTCAACCAGAACAGTTTGTAGGATTCTGTCTCAAAATGACCTCCATGGTGGAATCAGTGCCCAGAAGCCAGCACTAAACAAAAGGCAATTAAAAAACCGTGTGGCATTTGCCAAGTCCTACAGCCTGCTAAACAGATGGATGCTGGAAAAGTGGCAGAAAGGGGATTTCTCTGATGAATCTTCAGTTGAATTACACCACAGCTGCCGCAAATACTGCAGGAGACCTACTGGAGCCAGTATGGATCCAAAATACACCCAGAAAACAGTTAAGTTTGGTGGTAGAAAGATCATGGTCTGGGGTTGCATTCAGTATGGGAGTGTGCGAAACATTTGCAAGGTGGAAGGCAATATCAATAACCTAAAATATCAAGAAGTATTAGCTACCTCTTACATTCCCAATCATAAAAGGGGTCATATTCTGCAGCAGGATGGTGCTCCATCTCATACATCCATCTCTACAACAAGGTTCCTCCTGGCAAAGAAGATCAATGTGCTCAAGGACTAGCCAGCCCTGTCACCAAACATGAACATCATTGAGCATGTTTGGGGTAGGATGAAAGAGGAAGCTTGGAAGACAAAACCAAAGAGTCTAGATGAACTCCAGGAGGCATGTAAGACTGCATTCTTTGCTATTCCTGATGACTTCATCAATAAATTGTATGAATCATTGTTGAACCGCATGGATGCAGTCCTTCAAGCTCATAGAAGTCACACAAAATATTAAATATGGCTCTAATAGCACCACAACTTCATTCACCAATATTATGCAACATATCTTTGTATTAGAAGTTAATTATTTCTTTGAATTTCACATTACTTTCTGTGGGCGACAAAACTTTTGTCTTGTCAAAATGTGACCTTTCTGTGTTCATTAAATGATCAATATTTCAGCTTTTCAGCAACTTTATTTTCATAACCTAAACCAAATTTGGGAGGGTTTCAGCTTTCAAAAGAGTAATTTATAAAACCAATGGATGAATTTAAAGTCAGGTTATAAGCTTTTATTTACATAACATGGATAAGCGACAGACCTTTTGTCAGGGAGTGTAGGGTCAGTGCGCAGCTTGTATGACAGTGTAAATTTGGTGTCCTCTAAATAACTCATCACACAGCCATTAAACCACTGGCAACAAAAGTGAGTACTCCCCTAAGTGAAAATGGCCAAATTGTGCCCAATTAACCACTTTCCCTCCTCTGTCATGTGTTACAAGTAGTGATGAGAGAGCACTACCATGCTTGGGTGCTCGATACTCGAAACGAGCAGCTCACACACTTGGACGGGCATGACTCGAGACTGAGTATAATGGAAGTCAATGGGAAACTCGAGCATTCTTCTAGAAGATCTACATCTTCATCCCAGAAGGAAGCGTCTTCTACAGATGAGGCACAAGAAGGCCACAAACAGTTTGCTAAAGACAAACAGACTAAGGACATGAATTACTGGAACCGTCCTGGGGTCTGATGAGACCAAGATTATTTATTAAACTTATTTGGTTCACATGGTGTCAAGCGTGTGTGGCAGCTCCAGGTGAGGAGGACAAAGACAAGTGTGTCCTGCCTACAGTCAGGCGTGGTGGTGGAGGGTCATGGTTTGCAGCTGCATGAGTGCTGATGGCTGTTGTGAGCTACAGTTCATTGAGGGAACCATGAATGCCGACATGTCCTGTAACATACTGAAGCAGAGCATGACTCCTCCCTTCATATTCCAGCATGATAATGACCCCAAACACCTCCAAGACCACTACCTCACTAAAGAAACTTAGGGTAAAGGTGCTGGACTGGCCAAGCGTCTTCAGACCTAAACCCTATGGAGCATCTGTGGGGCCTCTTGAAAACGGAAGGTGAAAGAGCGCAAGAGCGTCTCTAACATCCACCAGCTCCGTGATGTCGTCTTGGAGGATGGAAGAGGATCCAGCGGCTCCTGTGAAGCTCTAGTGACCTCCAGGCCCAAAAGAGTTAAGGCCGTAGTGGAAAATAATGGGGGCCACATAAAATATTCACACTTTGGGCACATTTTGACCATTTTCATTTAGGGATGTACTCACTTATGTTGCCATCACTTTAGACAGCAATGTCTGTGTGTTGTTATTTAGAGGGCACCAAATTTACACTGTTAGACAAGCTGCGCACTGACACTGTACATTGTATCACAGGGTCAGATCTTCAGTGTTCTCCCATGAGAAGTTCTAAGAAAATATTTACAAAAAGGTGAGGGGTGTACTTACTTTTGTGATATACTGTATCTGCTCAGCAATTGTACACTTTGTTGTCCAGGAGAAGCGCATGTCTCGGGCCACGGAGGTGATGATGCAGTACGTGGAGAACTTGAAGAGGACGTATGAGAAGGATCACGCCGAACTCATGGAGTTTAAAAAGCTCGCCAACCAGAACTCCAGCCGCAACTACAGCGCTTCTGGTATGGATGACACCGCTATGCAGACTGTTGGACCCCCACACTGGGAATTCCTTGAGACTTGGCTGATCTTTTCACCACTCCAGGTTTTTTTTACCACTGGAGTGGTGCTTCTAATCTAAGTTTCCTGCACCTACTCTTACACTTACCAGTTGGCAACTTCACCTTCTATCACTGTCGGTCCCCGACAGTTTTTGACTTATCGGCTGATCCAGTGTTCCATGGAACGCGCCGGAGGTCACTTTTCAATGCAACTCTATGAGATCCTCATTCTGGCTCTCATAGAGTTGCAGTGAAAGATTGTAATGTAATTTCTGGCTTCTGGTGGGTCAGATGTTACGGGCACAAGATGGCACCAAGGGTCCGAAGCAGCACGGATAAAAGGTGAAGACGTCAGAGGGTGTGTATGAGGGACCTTAGATTAAAGGGAACCTGTTACCAGATTTGGTGACTATAAGCTGCGGTCACCACCAGTGGGCTCTCTTATATACAGCATTCTAACATGCTGTATATATAAGAGCCCAGGCCGCTGTGTAGAACGTAAAAATCACTTTATAATACTCATCTAAACGGTCGGTTTGGTGCAGACTGGTTGGATGGGTTGTCAGTTCTCTAGGTCCGGCGCCTCCTCTTTCGGCCATCTTTATCCTCCTTCTTCTGAAGCCTGGGTGCATGACGCATCCTATGTCAACCACACTAGCCGGCATTGAGGTCCTGCACAGGCGCACTACAATTCTTTGATTTGCCCTGCTCACTAGCCGGCATTGAGGTCCTGCGCTGGCGCACTACAATACTTTGATTTGCCCTGCTCACTAGCTGGCATTGAACATTAAAGTCCCGCGCAGGTGCGCTACAATTCTTTGATTTGCCCTGCTCACTAGCTGGCATTGAGGTCCCGCGCAGGCGCACTACAATACTTTGATTTGCCCTGCTCACTAGCCGGCATTAAGGTCCTGCGCAGGCGCACTACAATACTTTGATTTGCCCTGCTCACTAGCTGGCATTGAGGTCCCGTGCAGGTGCGCTACAATTCTTTGATTTGCCCTGCTCACTAGCCGGCATTGAGGTCCTGCGCAGGCGCACTACAATACTTTGATTTGCCCTGCTCACTAGCTGGCATTGAGGTCCTGCGCAGGCGCGCTACAATACTTTGATCTGCCCTACTCAGGGCAAATCAAAGTGCGCCTGTGCAGGACCTCAGTGCCGGCTAGTGTGGATGACCATGATCAGACCATTATGGCCTGGTGACGGGTGATAAATATGTATAACCGCCGCAGACCTGTCCATTATACAGAGATTATGGAGAGTGATGTCACTTCTCTTCTTGTATATTTCAGATGACGGTGTCCCTCGCTCCTCACGGTCCATGTCACTGACCATTGGGAAGGTGGGTACAGTATCCAAAAATGATGTTCCATATTGTTTATCGCACATTTGTTCAGATTTTGCAGTGCACACAGGCGACTTCACTGCTGCTTTATTCCAGAATATGCCTCGCCGTAGAGTGAGTGTCGCTGTGGTCCCAAAATTTAATCTGCTGAACATCCCGGGACAGTCTCCGACCTCGTCCCCTCTCCCGGCACTGACTTCTCTGGTAAGTGGATTTCTTCTCTATATCAATACACTGGATGCATGCAGGGAAGCTAAAATGATCACCATGTCCACAGCAACACAAAGTATTTTATATTGGGTGTTGACCATGATGAGAGGGGGCTCAGAAGGAGGAGAGTTTCCGATATTTTAGGAGAGTAGTGCATGGAGGTCCTGACAGAGTTACTGTTGTGAATACATTTTCCAGTTTGGGGCTCCCTCTTGTGGTCAGTGCTGGTGGTGCAGTTGATGTGTGGAATGGAAGCGACACACCTGCAGAAGACTGACAATCAGGGTCAGATTGGGCTATTTAACTTAGTAGCTTTCTCTTGTTACTTGCCGGTGGTCAATTGCTCCTGTGTGTTAAGGACATTCTGTAACCAGCTCTGCTCACTTCCAGAACTTCTCTCAGATAAGTGGTCTTTGTACCTCTGCTGTTTGTTTTCCACTTTTTGTTGTTTTTTCTGCTTTGATACTAACGCTTGATTCCTATTTTGTCTGTGTGGAGTTCTTGGTGGAATGGGATCATTCCCTGCTGGGAGTGTCTGTATACTTAGCTCCATGATTCTGCAAGATTTGTGTTTTGTCATGCCTGGTATTATTTAGTCCCTCATCTGTATTAGTGTTTTTGGATCCCAGTAACATCAGAGTGCTGATACAGTGGGGGAGAGGATTAGTGACCTCAGGATTTTTCCATATCAGAAGTGCTGGTATATATTAGGGGTTTTCTGGCTCTGTATTGTGTTTTCCTATATCACCATAGCCTTTACATGTGGGGGGGCTGTCTATCTATCTTTGGGGACTACTCCGAGGCAGATTTGCTTTCTTATATTTCTATCTGTGAGATTATTTAGTTCTCCGGCTTTGTTGAGGCGTCCAGGTCATCGTAGGCTTGCCCCACGGCTACTGTTAGTTGTGTGTCAGGATTAGGTCTGCAGTCCGTTAAGTTTCCAGCCACTCTATTACCTTTTTGGGATTTCGTATTTTTTTATTCTCCTCGGTCCCTAAATCATAACAGTTACTTAGTGAAAGATGCAGCACAGAGTATTTTAGGAAAAATGTGACTAATACGATGGATTTTGTGTGCTCTCCAGGCAGAGTCCCCCGGCGGCAGCAGCAGTGGCCGGAGCAGTCTACAAGTCTCCCCAGGACTTTCTCCACTTACAGAAAAGTATGTGCTCTATATATAAATCTTCTGCAGAACTTGCAAGCTTCTATTTTTTCATTTGTACTGTCTGGCCAAAAGTTTCTTTCCTCTCCCCATCGAAACAAATGAGCGCTCAGATGGGCTGAGTATTTATATGCATGGTGGAGTGGGTAGAGATACAGTCATGGCCAAAAGTGTTGGCACCCTTGAAATTGTTCCAGAAAATATAGTATTTCTCGAAGAAAATTATTGCAACTACACGTTTTGTCATATACATTTATATCCTTTTCTGTATTGGCAACCCCCCAAAAAAACTAAGGAAAAAAGACAATTTGGACATAATGTAATACAATACCCCGAAAATGGGTCGGACAAAATAGTTGTCACCTTTTTAAAATTGTGAATCAACAACTTTGTTTCAAGTATGTGATGCTCATTCAAACTCACCTGTGGCAAGTAACAGGTGTGGGCAACATGAAAATCACACCTGAAAGCAGATAAAAAAGGGAGAAGTTGACTCAATCTTTGCATTGTCTGTGTGTTCCACACGAAACATGGAGAACGGAAAGAGAAGAAGAGAACTGTCTGAGAAATTGAGAACAAAAACTGTGGAAAAATATCAATAATCTCAAGGTTACAAGTTCATCTCCAGGGATCTAGATGTTCCTTTGCCCACGGTGCGCAAAATAATCAAGAAGTTTACAACCCATGGTACTGTAGCTAATCTTCCTGGAAGTGCACAGCAGAGTTAAAATTGGTAAAAGGTTGCAATGCATGATTGGTAGATAAGCCGCCCCAATCAAGTTAAAAAAAATTCAACCTGTCCTGCAGGCTCAGAAGGTATCACTGCACGAACTTTCCGGCAACATTTGAATAAAATGAAATGCTATGGATGAGACCCAGGAGGACCCTACTGCTGACACAAATACATAAAAAGCTAGACTGCAGTTGCCAAAATGTACGTGAGTAACCAAAATCCTTCTGGGAAAGAATCTTGTGGACAGATGAGACCAAAGCGCATCATTCTACTATTTACCGAAAACTGAATGAGGCCGACAAAGAAAAGAACACACCACCTACAGTCAGATATGGTGGAAGATCAGAGATATTTTAAGTTGTTTTTCTCTGTTTGTTTTTTTTTGTTTTGTTCCAATACACATAAAGGAAATAAACAAGTGTAATTGCAATAATTTTCTGGGAAAAAGACTTCATTTTCTGGAACGATGTCAATGATGCCAACACTTCCGGCCATGGCTGTAGCTGTCGGCCAAAGATCATGGGCAGCTTTACTATGTCATATAGGATACTCACCAACAAGGCAAAACTTCAAATTTACATAAAAAATGTCACTTTGTTAACAATTTCAGTCTTTGATGCAATATTATGAGTATTTTGCATGTTCTTATATCCCTGCTACCCAAATTATACTTCTCCTTTGCAGCTGCTGCTTGAGGTTGTGTGCCACAGCGTAGTTTTCGAGTCACCCCTCCTGCTCAAACTTGTGACTTATTTTAGCCGATTCGTGGGAAAACTCCTTTTAACCCTTTTGTTTTTCTACAATTTCCTGATAAATAAAGTCTGTACACCCCCCCCCTTCAGGGGCATATGCCGCTCGGTTTTCCACCAGTTGAGGTCATTGGATGATTAGTACGTTGCGGTACCGTTTCATCTCAGCCAAGGACTAAGTGCATTTTGTTGACAGCGTCCGTCTAGTTTAGATAAAAGTTTACTAAAAAAAGAAATACATATAAAAGTAAAATCCACCCTCCTGCCCACTGTCGGTGGCACAGTCTCACTGATTTGTTTCCACCGGGAACACAGGATGTCGGGGTCTGTGGAAATTAAGTGCGACCCTCCCAGGCATCGCATGGATACAGGTCATTCTCCGATATCAAGGCAGGAAATTGTTGCTCTGCTGAAGTAATAGATTTGCTGACGTTACACAATGGAGAGTACATGGAGGATGAGATAAGCCCTCACTTACTATAAATCTTGGAAAAATCAGTGTTTTTCACTGCAGCTGGGCGTTGTCCTCAGGAGCTGCATTCATTTTACAGTAATGACCAGCACCGAATGTACAAAAGATTTATGCAAAAGAGTGTACAAAAGGTCTGTGTAAAGGAGGTGCACAGAACCACACTGAGTGTATAAAAGGTCTGTGCAAAGAGGGTGCCCAGAACCACACCAAGTGTACAAAAGGTCTGTGCAAAGGAGGTGCCCAGGTCTGCACCAAGTGTACAAAAGGTCTGTGCAAAGGGAATGCACAGAACTGCACCGAGTGTACAAAAGGTCTGTGCAAAGGGAATGCCCAGAAGTGCACCGAGTGTACAAAAGGTCTGTGCAAAGTGGTGCCCAGAACCGTACGAGTGTGAAAAAAGTCTGTGCAAAGGGGGTGCCCAGAACCGCCCCAAGTGTACAAAAGGTCTGTGCAAAGGGAATACCCTGAACTGCACCAAGTGTACAAAAGGTCTGTGCAAAGGAAGTACCCAGAACCGCACCGAATGTACAAAAGGTCTGTGCAAAGGATGTGCCCAGAACCGCACCGAATGTACAAAAGGTCTGTGCAAAGGATGTGCCCAGAACCGCACCGAATCTACAAAAGGTCTGTGCAAAGGAAGTGCCCAGAACCGCACCGAATCTACAAAAGGTCTGTGCAAAGGGAATACCCTGAACTGCACCGAGTGTACAAAAGGTCTGTGCAAAGGTGGTGCTCAGAACTGCACCGAGTGTAAAAAAAAAAAAAAAAAAAGGCCTACGGAAAGGAGGTGCCCAGAACTGCAGTGAGTGTACAAAAGGTCTGTGCAAAGGTAATGCCCAGAACCACACCAAGTGTACAAAAGGCCTGTGCAAATGAGGTGCCCAGAACCTCCAGAAATTATTATTACACATGTGATGGGTAAGGCCGGGCACAGCGGTCACATGTGATGGGTAGGGCCGGGCACAGCGGTCACATGTGATGGGTAAGGCCGGGCACAGCGGTCACATGTGATGGGTAAGGCCGGGCACAGCGGTCACATGTGATGGGTAAGGCCGGGCACAGCGTTCACATGTGATGGGTAAGGCCGGGCACAGCGGTCACATGTGATGGGTAAGGCCGGGCACAGCGGTCACATGTGATGGGTAAGGCCGGGCACAGCGTTCACATGTGATGGGTAAGGCCGGGCACAGCAGTCACATGTGATGGGTAAGGCCGGGCACAGCAGTCACATGTGATGGGTAAGGCCGGGCACAGCGGTCACATGTGATAGGTAAAGCCGGGCACAGCGTTCACATGTGATGGGTAAAGCCAGGCACAGCGTTCACATGTGATGGGTAAGGCCGGGCACAGCGTTCACATGTGATGGGTAAGGCCGGGCACAGCGGTCACATGTGATAGGTAAAGTCGGGCACAGCGTTCACATGTGATGGGTAAGGCCAGGCACAGCGTTCACATGTGATGGGTAAGGCCGGGCACAGCGGTCACATGTGATGGGTAAGGCCGGGCACAGCGTTCACATGTGATGGGTAAAGCCAGGCACAGCGTTCACATGTGATGGGTAAGGCCGGGCACAGCGTTCACATGTGATGGGTAAGGCCGGGCACAGCGGTCACATGTGATAGGTAAAGTCGGGCACAGCGTTCACATGTGATGGGTAAGGCCAGGCACAGCGTTCACATGTGATGGGTAAGGCCGGGCACAGCGGTCACATGTGATGGGTAAGGCCGGGCACAGCGTTCACATGTGATGGGTAAGGCCGGGCACAGCATTCACATGTGATGGGTAAGGCCGGGCACAGCGTTCACATGTGATGGGTAAGGCCGGGCACAGCATTCACATGTGATGGGTAAGGCCGGGTACAGCGTTCACATGTGATGGGTAAGGCCGGGTACAGCGTTCACATGTGATGGGTAAGGCCGGGCGCAGTGTTCACATGTGATGGGTAAGGCCGGGTACAGCGTTCACATGTGATGGGTAAGGCCGGGCACAGTGTTCACATGTGATGGGTAAGGCCGGGCACAGCGTTCACATGTGATGGGTAAGGCCGGGCACAGCGGTCACATGTGATGGGTAAGGCCGGGCACAGTGTTCACATGTGATGGGTAAGGCTGGGTACAGCGTTCACATGTGATGGGTAAGGCCGGGCACAGCGTTCACATGTGATGCGTAAGGCCGAGCACAGCGTTCACATGTGATAGGTAAAGCCGGGTACAGCGTTCACATGTGATGGGTAAAGCCGGGCACAGCGTTCACATGTGATGGGTAAGGCCGGGTACAGCGTTCACATGTGATGGGTAAGGCCGGGTACAGTGTTCACATGTAATGGGTAAGGCCGGGTACAGCGTTCACATGTGATGGGTAAGGCCGGGCACAGCGTTCACATGTGATGGGTAAGGCCGGGCACAGCGTTCACATGTGATGGGTAAGGCGGGGCACAGCGTTCACATGTGATGGGTAAGGCCGAGCACAGCGTTCACATGTGATAGGTAAAGCCGGGTACAGCGTTCACATGTGATGGGTAAAGCCGGGCACAGCGTTCACATGTGATAGGTAAAGCCGGGTACAGCGTTCACATGTGATGGGTAAAGCCGGGCACAGCGTTCACATGTGATGGGTAAGGCCGGGTACAGCGTTCACATGTGATGGGTAAGGCCGGGTACAGCGTTCACATGTGATGGGTAAAGCCGGGCACAGCGTTCACATGTGATGGGTAAGGCTGGGCACAGCGTTCACATGTGATGGGTAAGGCCGGGTACAGCGTTCACATGTGATGGGTAAGGCCGGGCACAGTGTTCACATGTGATGGGTAAGGCCGGGTACAGCGTTCACATGTGATGGGTAAAGCCGGGCACAGCGTTCACATGTGATGGGTAAGGCCGGGTACAGCGTTCACATGTGATGGGTAAAGCCGGGTACAGCGTTCACATGTGATGGATAAGGCCGGGTACAGCGTTCACATGTGATGGGTAAGGCCGGGCACAGTGTTCACATGTGATGGGTAAGGCCGGGTACAGCGTTCACATGTGATGGGTAAGGCCGGGCACAGCGTTCACATGTGATAGGTAAAGCCGGGTACAGCGTTCACATGTGATGGGTAAGGCCGGGCACAGTGTTCACATGTGATGGGTAAGGCCGGGTACAGCGTTCACATGTGATGGGTAAGGCCGGGCACAGCGTTCACATGTGATAGGTAAAGCCGGGTACAGCGTTCACATGTGATGGGTAAGGCCGGGTACAGCGTTCACATGTGATGGGTAAGGCCGGGCACAGCGTTCACATGTGATGGGTAAGGCCGAGCACAGCGTTCACATGTGATAGGTAAAGCCGGGTACAGCGTTCACATGTGATGGGTAAAGCCGGGTACAGCGTTCACATCGCGGCTATGATGCGGACATGGTGCATGGTGCAGCCAAAAAATGTCTTTGCATGTTTAGGTGCAGAATCCAAACATGACAGCAGTAAAAAACATAAAACTCCTATGCTGAATGTGTATGGCAGCCCCTCCAGTGGTATTGCAGCGTTTCCGCCCCCAGTGTGCGGTGCGTCCTGATACTTCATTGTTCCTGATCTGCTACTTTTTTTGTTGTTGGCCATTTTGGATATCCATTATAAATACATATTTTCCGGGTCACTGGCCGCTCTTCTCACTCTTTATAGGAGAGAAGTCCATTTTGCGCGTCTGTCACTGTCTGGACCTTGTTTATCATATTTGTAGATTACATATCTATATATACAGTTAGGTCCAGAAATATTTGGACAGTGACACAATTTTGGCGAGTTGGGCTCTGCATGCCACCACATTGGATTTGAAATGAAACCTCTACAACAGAATTCAAGTGCAGATTGTAACGTTTAATTTGAAGGTTTGAACAGAAATATCTGATAGAAATTGTAGGAATTGTCACATTTCTTTACAAACACTCCACATTTTAGGAGGTCAAAAGTAATTGGACAAATAAACCAAACCCAAACAAAATATTTTTATTTTCAATATTTTGTTGCGAATCCTTTGGAGGCAATCACTGCCTTAAGTCTGGAACCCATGGACATCACCAAACGCTGGGTTTCCTCCTTCTTAATGCTTTGCCAGGCCTTTACAGCCGCCGCCTTCAGGTCTTGCTTGTTTGTGGGTCTTTCCGTCTTAAGTCTGGATTTGAGCAAGTGAAATGCATGCTCAATTGGGTTAAGATCTGGTGATTGACTTGGCCATTGCAGAATGTTCCACTTTTTTGCACTCATGAACTCCTGGGTAGCTTTGGCTGTATGTTTGGGGTCATTGTCCATCTGTACTATGAAGCGCCGTCCGATCAACTTTGCGGCATTTGGCTGAATCTGGGCTGAAAGTATATCCCGGTACACTTCAGAATTCATCCGGCTACTCTTGTCTGCTGTTATGTCATCAATAAACACAAGTGACCCAGTGCCATTGAAAGCCATGCATGCCCATGCCATCACGTTGCCTCCACCATGTTTTACAGAGGATGTGGTGTGCCTTGGATCATGTGCCGTTCCCTTTCTTCTCCAAACTTTTTTCTTCCCATCATTCTGGTACAGGTTGATCTTTGTCTCATCTGTCCATAGAATACTTTTCCAGAACTGAGCTGGCTTCATGAGGTGTTTTTCAGCAAATTTAACTCTGGCCTGTCTATTTTTGGAATTGATGAATGGTTTGCATCTAGATGTGAACCCTTTGTATTTACTTTCATGGAGTCTTCTCTTTACTGTTGACTTAGAGACAGATACACCTACTTCACTGAGAGTGTTCTGGACTTCAGTTGATGTTGTGAACGGGTTCTTCTTCACCAAAGAAAGTATGCGGCGATCATCCACCACTGTTGTCATCCGTGGACGCCCAGGCCTTTTTGAGTTCCCAAGCTCACCAGTCAATTCCTTTTTCTCAGAATGTACCCAACTGTTGATTTTGCTACTCCTAGCATGTCTGCTATCTCTCTGATGGATTTTTTCTTTTTTTTCAGCCTCAGGATGTTCTGCTTCACCTCAATTGAGAGTTCCTTAGACCGCATGTTGTCTGGTCACAGCAACAGCTTCCAAATGCAAAACCACACACCTGTAGTCAACCCCAGACCTTTTAACTACTTCATTGATTACAGGTTAACGAGGGAGACGCCTTCAGAGTTAATTGCAGCCCTTAGAGTGCCTTGTCCAATTACTTTTGGTCCCTTGAAAAAGAGGAGGCTATGCATTACAGAGCTATGATTCCTAAACCCTTTCTCCGATTTGGATGTGAAAACTCTCATATTGCAGCTGGGAGTGTGCACTTTCAGCCCATATTATATATATAATTGTATTTCTGAACATGTTTTTGTAAACAGCTAAAATAACAAAACTTGTGTCACTGTCCAAATATTTCTGGACCTAACTGTATAATTGCCTTATTCTGTCTGTCTGTCTGTCATGCTCCAAAATTGTGTCACGGTGACATTGTGTCACCGTGACATGTCCTTACGGTGACACAAAGCTGATTGGCCGCTGGGTTCGCCATGGCCCCGCCCCCCCACACGGATTGGCCTCTCGCCCCGGCTGCGCCCCCACACGGATTGGCCAGCCGCTCGCCCCCCCCACAGATTGGCCTCTCGCCCCGGCACCCTGCAGGCATTGGCAACTTGCCCACGCCACGCCCCGCCCCCCTCACGCAATAGACGTTAGCTCTCGCCCCCCCCCCCCCGCATTGCCCGAACTGACACGGTCACGGAGCCACCAATTCCCAGGTGAGTACTGTACTCCCCCCCCCTTTCCACCCTCACCAACGGGAGCCCACATCAGCGTACGCCGCCGCCGTATGCTGGTGTGGGCTCCCGTGCGAGCGGGGGATGTGTTGCGCTGGTAACCATGCTTGCATAGTTACCAGTAAATCAAGGTCCTGCAGCGGCGGGACTTCCACACGCACAAACATAACAGCACACACACACGCATACACACACACATCAGATCGCACTCACTCTCACAAACACCTCACACACACCTCACACACACCTCACACACACATCGCATCCACACACTCACAGCATCCGGCGATATCGCTTGCTTCTCGGCCTCGATACTGTGCTGTGAGCTTCCAGGACCTGCCGGAGGATCACATGGCCAGAAGCATGTGGTATCTCCGGATGTTGTGACTGTGAGCGCATATGTGCGATATCGTCAGTGTCTGTGTGTGTGAGTGTATGCGATCGGGTGTGTGTGAGTGTATGCGATCGGGTGTGTGTGAGTGTATGCGATCGGGTGTGTGTGAGTGTATGCGATCGGGTGTGTGTGAGTGTATGCGATCGGGTGTGTGTGAGTGGATGCGATCGGGTGTGTGTGAGTGCATGCGATCGGGTGTGTGTGAGTGGATGCGATCGGGTGTGTGTGAGTGGATGCGATCGGGTGGGTGAGTGTCGGCAGAGGAGCACGGCGTTCTGGAGGAGGCTGGGAGCAGAGAGGCTGATCATGGGGAAGGCTGGGAGGGGGAGGCTGATGCTGGGGGAGGCTGGGAGGAAGGAGGCTGGGAGGAGAGAGGCTGATCCTGGGGAAGGCTGGGAAGGGGAGGCTGATGCTGAGGGAGGCTGGAAGGAGAGAGGCTGATGCTGGGGGAGGCTGAAAGGAGAGAGGCTTGAGGCTGGGAGGAGAGAGGCTGATGCTGGGGAAGGCTGATGCTGAGGGAGGCTTGGAGGAGAAAGCTGATGCTGGGGAAGGCTGGGAGGACGGAGGCTGGGAGGAGAGAAGGTATGCACACCAGTGACTATGTAAGGGGAATACATGGAATAGCAGAAACTGCTGTGTGAATACTGACTTGAAAAATCCAATAGCTACATGTAAAGTGAAAATGTGAAAAATGGAATCTGCATTACTGCCATGAACATATGAATAAAGAGAAATTTAGCTACTGAATTGATCAATGCAATAGAGCCCCAACACTACGCCAAAGTATTTCTCTACGTTGGGGTCCCTAGCTTGTGTGTGTCCTCTCATGCAGTTAAAAAAACTTACCGTGTATGGGAGGCTGAGACCCAGGCTATATATGCGTATGATATGGATTTTTTTAGGTTTTTGCACCCAGTTCAGACTTAGAATGGTGTTCCAAACGTTATCCTTATTGCTGGGAGGAGAGAGGCTGATCCTGGGGAAGGCTGGGAGAGGGAGGCTGATGCTGGGGGAGGCTGGAAGGAGAGAGGCTGATGCTGGGGGAGGCTGGAAGAGAGGCTGATGCTGGGGGAGGCTGATGCTGGGGGAGGCTGGGAGGAGAGAGGCTGATGCTGGGGAAGGCTGGGAGGAGAGAGGCTGATGCTGGGGACAGAGAGGAGAGAGGCTGATGCTGGGATGAGAGAGGCTGATGCTGGGAGGAGAGAGGCTGATGCTGGGAGGAGAGAGGCTGATGCTGGGGGAGGCTGGGACGAGGGAGGCTGATGCTGGTGGAGGCTGATGCTTGGGGAGGCTGATGCTGGGGGAGGCTGGAAGGAGAGAGGCTGATGCTGGTGGAGGCTGATGCTTGGGGAGGCTGATGCTGGGGGAGACTGGGAGGGGAAGGCTGATGCTGAGGAAGGCTGGGAGGGGGAGGCTGGGAGGAAGGAGGCTGGGAGGAGAGAGGCTGATCCTGGGGAAGGCTGGGAACGGGAGGCTGATGCTGAGGGAGGCTGGAAGGAGAGAGGCTGATGCTGGGGGAGGCTGGAAGGAGAGAGGCTGATGCTGGTGGAGGCTGATGCTTGGGGAGGCTGATGCTGGGGGAGACTGGGAGCGGAAGGCTGATGCTGAGGGAGGCTGGGAGGGGGAGGCTGGGAGGAAGGAGGCTGGGAGGAGAGAGGCTGATCCTGGGGAAGGCTGGGAAAGGGAGGCTGATGCTGAGGGAGGCTGGAAGGAGAGAGGCTGATGCTGGGGGAGGCTGGAAGGAGAGGCTGAGGCTGGGAGGAGAGAGGCTGATGCTGGGGAAGGCTGATGCTGAGGGAGGCTGGGAGGGGAAAGCTGATGCTGGGGAAGGCTGGGAGGACGGAGGCTGGGAGGAGAGAGGCTGATCCTGGGGAAGGCTGGGAGAGGGAGGCTGATGCTGGAGGAGGCTGGAAGGAGAGAGGCTGATGCTGGCGGAGGCTGATGCTGGGGGAGGCTGGAAGGAGAGAGTCTGATGCTGGTGGAGGCTGATGCTTGGGGAGGCTGGGAGAGGGAGGCTGATGCTGAGGGAGGCTGGGAGGAGGGAGGCTGGGAGAGGTAAGCTGAGAGAAAAGAGGCTGATGCTGGGGGAGGCTGATGCTGGGGGAGGCTGGGAGAGGGAGGCTGATGCTGGGGGAGGGTGGGAGGAGGGAGGCTGGGAGGAGAGAGGCTGATGCTGGGGAAGGCTGGGAGGAGAGAGGCTGATGCTGGGGACAGAGAGGAGAGGCTGATGCTGGGAGGAGAGAGGCTGATGCTAGGATGAGAGAGGCTGATGCTGGGAGGAGAGAGGCTGATGCTGGGAGGAGAGAGGCTGATGCTGGGGGCAGAGAAGCTGATGCTGGGGCAGAGAGGCTGATGCTGGTGCAGCATGGGGGATGGAGCACGATGGGGGTGTGCGCAGCATCGGGGATGGAGCATGATGGGGGGGTGCGCAGCATCGGGGATGGAGCACGATGGGGAGTTCACAGCATGGGGGATGGAGCACGTTTGGGAGTGCGCAGCATGGCGGGTGGAGCACGTTTGGGAGTGCGCAGCATGGGAGATGGAGCACGATGGGGGGTGCGCAGCATAGGGGATGGAGCACGATGGGGAGTGCGCTGCATGGGGGATGGAGCACGATGGGGAGTGCGGAGTATGGCGGATGGAGCACGTTTGGGAGTGCGCAGCATGGCGGATGGAGCACGTTTGGGAGTGCGCAGCATGGCGGATGGAGCACGTTTGGGAGTGCGCAGCATGGGAGATGGAGCACGATGGGGGGTGCGCAGCATAGGGGATGGAGCACGATGGGGAGTGCGCTGCATGGGGGATGGAGCACGATGGGGAGTGCGCTGCATGGGGGATGGAGCACGTTTGGGAGTGCGCACCTCCCCCCAACACACACACACACACACACACACACGCGCACTGCACAACACACTACACACCACACACCACACACACACACACACTGGGAACCACAAACAACTGCCCTACACAGACACCCACACACACAGACAACGCTGCACACACACAACACCCAACACACAAACACTGCGGCACACACAAATATACGCACATACCGCACAACACACACATTGCACAAAACATACCTCCCCCCAAAACACACCACACACACACAAACCGCGCAACACACACACAACGCTACAGACACACAGCGCTCCACAAACAACGCAACACACGCAACACACATACAACACCACTCTCACCCCCCGTCACACCCAGACAACACCCAGAACATGTACAGCCCCTACACAAACACTTGGTAACTACACACAACAACATCTATATATATATATATATATATATATATATATATAACAAAAATCATACATGAACTACACAATACGTAAATTCTAGAATACCCGATGCGTAGAATCGGGCCACCTTCTAGTTAAATATAATGTTTTTGTTTGTTTTCTTCATTCCCTCAGTGGGAAGCCGAGCGCGGATACAGACAGCTGTGAGACGCCGGCGTCTGTGATGGCACCAAACTGCGCAGAGGACATCAGTGCGGAGGTTAAAGCCAAAATTGAAGAGGAGGCGTATAACAAGGGGTAGAGATCACCTTCGGAAGTTAACAAATACATCATCTATACAACAAAATAATAACAAAAAATTCCATTAAGTAATCCAAATTTTGGCTTTTGGCTTTCATAATTGAGTTTTACATACTGTTTTATGACAGCCATTAGTATTTGATAATTCGGTACTTTTCAGGCCACACTGCAAGGGGCTACCCGATTGTCCCACAGCAAGGGGCTACCCGTTTGCTCTACAGCAAGGGGCTACCCGTTTGCTCTACAGCAAGGGGCTACCCGTTTGCTCTACAGCAAGGGGCTACCCGTTTGCACTACAGCAAGGAGCTATCCGATTGCCCAACAGCAAGGGGCTATCCGATTGCCCCACAGCAAGGGGCTATCCGATTGCCCCACAGCAAGGGGCTACCCGATTGCCGCACAGCAAGGGGCTACCCGATTGCCGCACAGCAAGGGACTACCCGATTGTCCCACATCAAAGGGCTACCCGTTTGCTCTACAGCAAGGGGCTACCCGTTTGCTCTACAGCAAGGGGCTTCCAGATTGCCCCACAGCTAGGGGCTACCCGATTGCCCCACAGCAAGGGGCTACCCGATTGCCCCATGACAAGGGGCTACCCGATTGTCCCACATCAAAGGGCTACCCGTTTGCTCTACAGCAAGGGGCTACCCGTTTGCTCTACAGCAAGGGGCTTCCAGATTGCCCCACAGCTAGGGGCTACCCGATTGCCCCACAGCAAGGGGCTACCCGATTGCCCCATGACAAGGGGCTACCCGATTGTCCCACGGCAAGGGGCTAGCCGATTGCCCCACAGCAAGGGGTTACCCGATTGCTCTATAGCAAGGGGCTACCCGATTGCCCCACAGCAAGGGGCTACCCGATTGCCCCACAGCAAGGGGCTACCCGATTGCTCCACAGCAAAGGCTACCAAATTGCCCCACAACAAGGGGCTACCCGATTGCCCCACAGAAAGGGGCTACCCAATTGCCCCACAGAAAGGGGCTCCCAGATTG
Source organism: Anomaloglossus baeobatrachus (assembly GCF_048569485.1). Taxonomy (NCBI): domain Eukaryota; kingdom Metazoa; phylum Chordata; class Amphibia; order Anura; family Aromobatidae; genus Anomaloglossus; species Anomaloglossus baeobatrachus. Next base: position 34,631,435 of record NC_134362.1, read on the forward strand.
CTCCACAGCAAGGGGCTATCCGATTGCCCCACAGAAAGGGGCTACCCAATTGCCCCACAGAAAGGGGCTACCCATTTTCTCTACAGCAAGGGGCTTCCAGATTGCCCCACAGCAAGGGGCTACCCGATTGCCCCACATCAAGGGGCTACCCAATTGTCCCACGGCAAGGGGTTAACCGATTGCCCCACAGCAAGGGGCTAGCCGATTGCCCCACAGCAAAGGGTTACCCGATTGCCCCACAGCAAGGGGCTACCCGATTGCCCAACAGCAAGGGGCTACCCGATTGCTCCACAGCAAGGGCTACCCAATTGCCCCACAGCAAGGGGCTACCCGATTGCCACACAGAAAGGGACTACCCAATTGCCCCACAGAAAGGGGCTACCAGATTGCTCCACAGCAAGGGGCTACCCGATTACCCCACAGCAAGGAGCTCCCTGATTGTACCACAGCAAGGGGTTACCCCATTGCCCCACAGAAAGGGGCTACCTGATTGCCCCACAGCAAAGGGCTAAGGGGCTACCCAATTGCCCAACAGTAAGAGGCTACCCGATTGTCCTCCGCTCGGACCGCCACTGAGTATGTTATTAGGGTACAGTCATGAAACCAAGATGATATAATTTTTCTCTGAATTATTAAAGGTATCAAGAAGGTTTGAAGAAGGTTCAAGGCCTCCAGGAATTCAAAGAAGAAGATGAGGAGAAGTTAAGTGAGAGTCCAGCGGAGTGCGAAGAAGAGGAGAAGGAGGAATTCATCAAACTGAAGAGCAGGTGAGCCGAAACCGACACTTCTACCTGTCTTTGGACCCCCTAAACCCCTCATTCTGCCCCTAGTCACCTTGAGTCTTCCGGATGATTGATATTGATGACCTATAAGTGGACAACTTGCAGAATTCGCGCACGATGGGGCAGAAATCTCGAGTTGGACACTGCATAAATTGAGGTCGAAACTAAACCGGTTTTTATTACGCCTTTAGGTTTTTACGCTCTGGAGCACGTCTCTTCTTTTTATCTTTTCAAACCGAACAGAGCGTCATATCCCATGTATTGTTCCCACCACGGAGATCTGTTCTCTTACGTGCCCATAGGTCCCCATGTGCCTCTGCCTATGGAAGTCTATCCTATCAGCTGGACCAGCATGCATCGGCATTTTTTTGTTCACGGTATAAGACAAGTCCACCATACTTTTCTATGCCGTGTGACACCGTAACAAAGCGTATACTTAGCATTGTACTATTTCCTTGGAAGAGGAGTCAGCGGAAAAGCCGGGAGACAACCGCTGCAATGCTGGAATGTTGGATGGGATCCAGCTTTCCTAGAAACAAACATAACAAGAAATGTCAGAATTAGGTTTATTTACTGTATTTTTTTTTTCTTCTTTCTAATAAACCGTTATATAATAAAGAGTAAAAATGTTCTTCAAGGGAATGTGTCATCAGAAAATTACCTATTATAATATGTTAAAAATGTTTGTCAGTATATAAAAATGTAAACAGTCTTGCAATAGTAGGTGAGCTGTGACATCATCTATTGTGCATGGTGAATTCTGTGTTATCAGTCATTGTACAGGAGGAGGAGGTGAGCTGTGACATCACCTATTGTGAATGTTGGATTCTGTGTTATCTAGTGTATATAGAGCTGTTATCAGTCATTGTACAGGAGGAGGAGGTGAGCTGTGACATCATCTATTGTGAATAGTAGATTCTGTGTTGTCTACTTTATACAGAGGTATTATCAGTCATTGTACAGGAAGAGGTGAGCTGTGACATCACCTATTGTGAATGGTAAATATCCTGTTATCTACTGTATATAGAGGTGTTATCAATCATTGTACAGGAGAAGGAGGTGAGCTGTGATATCACCTATTGTGAATGGTCGATTCTGTTATCTACTGTATATAGAGGTGTTATCAGCCATTGTACAGGAGAAGGAAGAGGTGAGCTGTGACATCACCTATTGTGAATGGTCGATTCTGTTATCTACTATATATAGAGGTGTTATCAGTTATTGTACAGGAGAAGGAGGAGGTGAGCTGTGATATCACCTATTGTGAATAGTCGATTCTGTCATCTACTGTATATAGAGGTCTTATCAGCCATTGTACAAGAGGAGGAGGTGAGCTGTGATATCACCAGTTGTGAATGTTGGATCCTCTGTTATCTGCTGTATATAGAGGTTTTATCAACCATTGCACAGGAGGAAGAGGAGGTGAGCTTTGACATCACCTATTGTATGTAGTGGATCTTGTGTTATCTACTGTATGTAGAGATGTTATCAGTCATTGTGCAGGAGGAGGTGACCTGTGACATCTCCTATTGTGAATGTTCGATCCTGTGTTATCCACTGTATATTGAGATGTTACCTTGTGTTGTAATCTGTCTGTGATGATAATGAAACTGCTTAAAAGTCTTCAGTACATAACTTGAAATAAATATAAATATATATATATGTATATATAAATATACAAAGTATATAAAGTAATATAAAGTATATAAAGTATATATAAAGTAATATATGGCCTAGTGGCAAGTTAAAAAATTGCAAGTTTTTTAATTTTTTTTTTATAAAGACAGGCTATATAAAGTTGAAAAAAAGTTATTAAACTGTAAAAGAAAATTTACCATAGAAACCTGATTTAAACAATTGGTCATTTTCTCTTGACACATTCTTTTTAAATCCGTCAACAAGTTTTTGCTTAGTAATCTGAGAGCAGACTAATGTAGGAGCTGAGATCTTGATTCCAATGATGTGTCACTTACTAAGCTGTGTGCTGCTGTTTCAATAAAATCACTACAGGACTAGGGGTCTCTTGCCTTCTAGTCAACCTGATTTGTGTACCCCCACCCCCAATCACTGACTAGCAGCTTTCTGTCAATATACATTATATACTGCTCAAAAAAAAATAAAGGGAACACCAAAATACAAAATCCTTGTTTAAGTGTTCCCTTTATTTTTTGAGCAGTATATATAGAAAGCTGCCAATCAGTGGTGTGGGCCGGGTTATACAGAGCTCAATATTCAGAGATCTGTTAGAGGTGCACCAGAGAAAACAGGGATTGTATCAAAATTACAGCAAGCAAAGCAGCAAGTGACACATCAATGGAATCAGGGTCTCTCCCCCTACATCATGCTGCTTTCAGATTACATATCAAAAACCTGCCCCTTTAAAGCAGTCACATCAAAAATGGAATATTAATCCAATATTCATGTTTCTTCTCCAATTCCAGTAAAATTGAAGAATGCCTTGACTACTTGCACATGCTGTACCCCAAGTTAATGAACCACTGGAGCGTCTTCTCCATCGTGGCGGCCGGGATTGTCCTCTTGGCCGTCTTGTTAAGTATTTATAATTCCTTCACTTCATGCACTGAAATCCCGGACGGCGGCCACGGAAAGGCCACGTGCTCCGTACCCCAGAGATATTCCTGGTGGACCTCAGGGTCTCAGCACAAGCAGCGCAGGCAGTAGAAGACAAGGGTCCACATTGTGGTGGTCACAGATCGCTTTGAGGAACCTCTATCAAAATGGTGATGTGAAGACACGTATGATGGGACAATTAGGACGGGACTCTGCGGAAAGTGAAATCGGAGGTGACTGGGGGCAAATCCGAAAAGTCTAAGATGATCCCGTGCTTCTTCACTAGGGCATTGACGACAAGTCATTTTTATGATCCAGTATTAGTACAGAGGACGATATGTCGATGGCCACTGCTCTAAAGGGTGGTTGTCACAGTACCAGGAGGATTTAAGGATTATTGCAAGGTGAAAAGTAAGATTTCGGAACAACCAGATCTGGGTTTTTTTTTTGAGACATTAGATAAAGGCCGGGTTCATCAGCTCCATAAAGACCCGCAAGTAGGAAGACCGTTACGATGTTCTTACCCGGGATGTTCCATCATGTTCCGCCATGACACTGGGGAATATAATTTACCATAATATTTTACAGTTCGTCACATGCCAGTTTTCATGTTATTGTAGTCTACGGAGGGGGACTACGCACAAAAATTGTAAAAATCAATACTGTTTAGAAAATTATTTCATTCCATGATTATCCAAGAAATATCAGCAGCTGTTTGGTGGGACCCTGTAATACCTGCCTGGATCCACAGACTCAGACGGGCTGTAATGGACAGGCTAGAGGGAAGCCACTCACCAAGCAGGACCCCAAGAACCCTGGAACCCTTTAACCCCTATACAGGGATTTGGAATTACACAGAGCCCCGATGATCACTACCTGTGGAAGGCTGCAGTCCGATCAGAGTGGTAGTCAGGCAGGATCAAACCAGGAATTGCAGAACAGGGACAGAATCAGGCAGACAAGGACGTAATCAGGAAACCAAGCAAAGGTCAAATCCGGGACTAGCTGCAAGGTACAGAAACGGCAGGCAGAAGGGTAGTCAGAAAACACGCAGAGGTCAAATCCGGGACTGGCTGCAAGGTACAGAAACGGCAGGCAGAAGGGTAATCAGAAAACAAGCAGAGGTCAAATCCGGGACTGGCTGCAAGGTACAGAAACGGCAGGCAGAAGGGTAGTCAGGAAACAAGCAGAGGTCAAATCCGGGACTGGCTGCAAGGTACAGAAATGGCAGGCAGAAGGGTAGTCAGAAAACAAGCAGAGGTCAAATCCGGGACTGGCTGCAAGGTACAGAAACGGCAGGCAGAAGGGTAGTCAGGAAACAAGCAGAGGTCAAATCCGGGACTGGCTGCAAGGTACAGAAACGGCAGGCAGAAGGGTAGTCAGGAAACAAGCAGAGGTGAAATCCGGGACTGGCTGCAAGGTACAAAAACGGCAGGCAGAAGGGTAGTCAGAAAACAAACAGAGGTCAAATCCGGGACTGGCTGCAAGGTACAGAAACGGCAGGCAGAAGGGTAGTCAGAAAACAAGCAGAGGTCAAATCCAGGACTGGCTGCAAGGTACAGAAACGGCAGGCAGAAGGGTAGTCAGAAAACAAGCAGAGGTCAAATCCGGGACTGGCTGCAAGGTACAGAAATGGCAGGCAGAAGGGTAGTCAGGAAACAAGCAGAGGTCAAATCCGGGACTGGCTGCAAGGTACAGAAACGGCAGGCAGAAGGGTAGTCAGAAAACAAACAGAGGTCAAATCCGGGACTGGCTGCAAGGTACAGAAACGGCAGGCAGAAGGGTAGTGAGGAAACAAGCAGAGGTCAAATCCAGGACTGGCTGCAAGGTACAGAAACGGCAGGCAGAAGGATAGTCAGAAAACAAGCAAAAGTCCAAACACAGGGGTCACTAAGCAAAAGATAGAGGGAGCCAGGTAACAGGAAAACAGAACTATCTCTGGCATTTACTAGCAGACAGGAGGCGAAATTAAAAGGATGTGGTGTCTTCCCATTGGCTGAGGCTGAATGTTGGTAACTTCAGCTGGAAAACACCCGCCACCTACAGTCAGCCAGTGGTACTGCAGATCCTAGGGAAACCCAGATTAGTGGATGAGTGAAGCCTGCGTCCACCAGAGTCACTGGCACAGACTCCTCACCTATCACCAGCACTGTCCGGTGGGGACATGACAGACCCTCACTGCTGCTTTACCCGTCCGGGGTCTTGACAGATTGAGGGAAACTCTGATTAGTAAAAACTTTCTTTGAGATCTGCAGGGTCAAATAGAAAACATTTTTAGCAATCCTGAAGACCACCAAAAGCATAGAAAGTAGGAGGAAAAGACCACGTTACCAATAGGTCAAAGGCAGCAGAGGAAAAGCTTAAGCAGCTTTGAAGGCCCCAACAAAATCACTTCCTGGATCTAATTTCTTAGGAACTATGAAAAGGAACTTATAAGTGGAGGAGATGTTTGATGTGATGTCTGTTATTCCTGAACGTTTACTTTAAGAAGGACAATACAAGGCTACTATCAGCAGGTGATATACCCTAAGTGTGAATATGTAAAGGGGTCCAAGTGGTGCCAACAAGTGATCTGGTGCAAAGCATAGGGAGAAGGCAAGTGAAGAACTGGATTGGATCGGAATGAAGCAACGGATAAGCAGAGGTGCAGATAATGGTAGATCTCTCACCTAGAAGGTGATTTCAGGTTGGAGATATGAAAGATGAGTATATCGATTTGCAGAACCCTGGTCCATCTGCCAAGTCCGTATTCCGAGCCCACTGGATGGGAACTCTAAAAACCGGCTCCTACCTGCGGACATCCTCAGTTGACCGATGTGGTTGCTCCAGGCCCACTGGTGGACACAGACATAAGAGGGCCCCTGTGCAAGAGCAATATAGGGGCCCTATGCAGCCCAAGAGCTCCTCATAATACACAATTCCTCCTGCTTTGGAGGTAAAAAAATAGGCCCTCTAACTTCTTGCGCCCCTATGTGGTTGCACAGGTTGCACCAATGGTATGTCTGCCCCTGTCCAAGAGGATGGCGGCAGGTAGAAGGGAGTTCGCAGGGTTCCCATCCATCATCCACAGAATACAGACTCGGCTGCTGGACCTGGGTCCGATAAAACGATCTATCCTCTCTACCTCCTACCCCATCAGTCTTATGGATCCCATCATTACCAGCCAAATTATGGTCACGGGCATCCTAAAATCTACGGCCACCAATAAGTGACCTGGGATGATCAGCTCTCAATGCTACGGCCGCGTACTGGAAACGGCCGGGATCTGTGACTTGTTAACTAGTTTCCCATACTAGATGTTCCTTATAGAAATCCTATTTCCATGCTTAAAGTAAATCTGTTAGTCTAAGGCTATGTTCACATAAAGCTTTTTTAGGAGGTTTTTTTTTTTATTTATTTATTCTAAATTGACTTAGCTGTGTATATGAGGAGCTTTTTTTCAGTATTATTTTTTGCCTGAAGAAGTTTTTGAAAAAAAAAATAAAATAAAAAATAGGTGAAAAAAAATGTATATTAATACATTAATTACATTAATAAATAAATACATTACATTAAGAAATTAATACATTTTGTACTGGCTATTGATGGAATCTGCTGCAAACTAGACAAAAGTTTACCCAAACCAAACAAATGGCCCAAAGTATATATAATCTCAATAAATTACATAAATACCCAAGAAGCAAACAAGAGATTATCTTAAAACATATATATTTTATTTAAATAATTATTAGTCAAAAAACTACTTAAAACATACATACGGTAAATACCACATATGTTTTTATGCATGTTTTAAGTAGTTTTTTGACTAATAATTTAAATAAAATATATATTTTTTAATATAATCTCTTGTTTCCTTCTTGGGTATTTAAACTAGGCAAAAGGCTGCAAAAAACATTCCAAGAAAAAAAAAAAAAACTTTTCAAAAACTCTTCAGGAAATAAAAAAAAAAAAACTCCTCCAAAAACTTCTCCCATAAAAAAAAGAGAGTTAAAGATGTTGTCCACTACTTTTACACTGATGGTCCGTCCTTAGGATAGGTCATCAGTGTCTGATCAGCCGGGGTTCAGCACTCTACAACCCCGCGGATCAGATGTTCCCGGTCCCGGCGGCGGCAGCAAGCAGCTAGAAATGCTCAGTTCCGGAGCTGCCCTGTCTTCTGATAGCGGCCGTGGCGGGTACTGCACATCCGCCTCATATTGATTGAATATAAGGCAGATGTGCAGTTCCCGGCTGCAGCCACTATGAGAAGACAGGGCAGCTCCGGAACTGAGCATCTCCAGCTGCCTGCCGCCGCTGCCGGGACCGGGAACATCTGATCGGCCGGAGTGCCGTGTGTCAGACCCCAGCAGATCAGACATTGATGACCTATCCTAAGGATAGGCTATCACTGTAAAAGTAGTGGACAACCCCTTTAACAAAAGCAGTTTCTGCTTGAAAAACCTCTAATTTTTGAACACCTCAAAAAAGTTTGAGCAAAGCCGAAAAAGCCAGCAACAGGGAGAGTACACAAGACATAATGGAACCCAGGATCAGTAAATTGGCCGCACACAATACACAGACGTAGGATGATGGGTGAACACACAATGGTCTCGGGGACGTCCCAGCCTCATACATTACACTCCATACTGCCCTACACTCACCACAACTGGACACACGTTCAATACCAACAGGAGGATCCATCACTCCGGGAATGTTCTTTAAAGAAAACATTGCTCATGGAGGAAATGTTATGGTACGTCTTATTGGAAACCATCAGCAAGCCTGTCTGCAAGAGCCACAGCTTAGCTCAGCTTTTAAAAATGCAAATGCAGGGGTGAAGGTAATTTTACCGGAGTCAGATGCGTGTACAGAATCTCTTGTAAAGATGCAAATCACCACGACAGTATATGTGCAAACAATGAACTAGCAGAGAATCCTGGACGATATCAGATCTGAAGCCAGCAAAGTAATGTCAGCTATGTCCACAGTAACTTCACCAGCAGAATAGTGAGTGCAGCTCTGGAGCTTAATACAGGATGTAAATCAGGATTAGTAATGAATGTACACAGTAACTTCACCAGCAGAATAGTGAGTGCAGCTCTGGAGCTTAATACAGGATGTAAATCAGGATCAGTACAGGATAAGTAATGTAATGTATGTACACAGTGACTCCACCAGCAGAATAGTGAGTGCAGCTCTGGAGCATAATACAGGATGTAAATCAGGATCAGTAATGAATGTACACAGTGACTGCACCAGCAGAATAGTGAGTGCAGCTCTGGAGCATAATACAGGATGTAACTCAGGATCAGTAATGCATGTACACAGTGACTCAACCAGCAGAATAGTGAGTGCAGCTCTGGAGTATAATACAGGAGGTAACTCAGGATCAGTACAGGATAAGTAATGTAATGTATGTACACAGTGACTGCACCAGCAGAATAGTGAGTGCAACTCTGGAGTACAATACAGGAGGTAACTCAGGATCAGTAATGAATGTACACAGTGACTTCACCAGCAGAATAGTGAGTTCAGCTCTGGAGTGTAATACAGGATGTAACTCAGGATCAGTAATGCATGTACACAGTGACTCCACCAGCAGAATAGTGAGTGCAGCTCTGGAGTATAATACAGGAGGTAACTCAGGATCAGTACAGGATAAGTAATGTAATGTATGTACACAGTGACTGCACCAGCAGAATAGTAAGCGCAGCTCTGGAGTATAATACAGGATGTAACTCTGGATCAGTACAGGATCAGTAATGTAATGTATGTACACAGTGACTGCACCAGCAGAATAGTGAGTGCAGCTCTGGAGTATAATACATGAGGTAAATCAGGATCAGTGCAGGATCAGTAATGTAATGTATGTACACAGTGACTCTGCTGTTTATGTACATTTTTAATGAAAATAAATTATAATGTGGTGATCAGAGGTTCCCAGGGTTATAAACATTCAAAAAGTGATTATTTATTTTTTTCAGTCTGCACCATGCACCATGTGCCGTTCTTCTGTCCTGAATTTCATGTTCCCCTGGTTTATATCCGCAGACCGTTTGTGATTTGTTGTAGTCATATGTTGATTGTGTCCGGCACAGCACTGACTTGTACTGATCTGACAGAAGAAATGATCACTCCTTGTGTAGAGTATTTAATTTTCTAGTAATATTTTGTGTTGCACATTTTTGTGCTGTTGGTTGTACTGTAAATTACCACATACTTGATAGTGAGAATAAACAAGAGTAAAGCGGAGGCTGCTTGTGTGTTTACTGTAATGAACCTACATCTCAATGAACAGATCACTTTACCAATCCAAAGGGTCACCTGTCCAGCAAAAGGAAAGGGGAACGAGACAAGTGATCATTTTGTATAAAAGAATACAACTACTATAAATCCTGCTCCATATGTAAAAGAATATAACTACTATAATACTGCCCCCTATATACAAGAACATAACTACTATAATACTGCCCCTATGTAAAAGAATATAACTACTATAATACTGCCCCTATGTACAAGAATATAAATACTATAATACTGCCCCTATGTATAAGAATATAACTACTATAATACTGCTCCCTATGTACAAGAATATAACTACTATAATACTGCCCCTATGTAAAAGAATATAACTACTATAATACTGCCCCCTATGTACAAGAATATAACTACTATAATACTGCCCCCTATGTACAAGAATATAACTACTATAATACTGCCCCCTATGTACAAGAATATAAGTACTATATTACTGCTCCTATGTACAAGAATATAACTACTATAATACTGCCCTTATGTACAAGAATATAAGTACTATAATACTGCCCCCTATGTACAAGAATATAACTACTACAATACTGCCCCCTATGTACAAGAATATAACTACTATAATACTGCCTCTATGTACAAGAATATAACTACTATAATACTGCCCCTATGTACAAGAATATAACTACTATAATACTGCCCCTATGTACAAGAATATAACTACTATAATACTGCTCTTTATGTACAAGAATATAACTACAATAATACTGCCCCCTATGTACAAGAATATAACTACTATAATACTGCACCTATGTACAAGAATATAACTACTATAATACTGCTCCTATGTACAAGAATATAACTACTAGAATACTGCCCCCTATGTACAAGAATATAACTATTATAATACTGCCCCTATGTAAAAGAATATAACTACTATAATACTGCCCCCTATGTACAAGAATATAACTACTATAATACTGTCCCTATGTACAAGAATACAACTGCTATAATACTGCTCCTATGTACAAGAATATAACTACTATAATACTGCTCCTATGTACAAGAATATAACTACTATAATACTGCCCCCTATGTACAAGAATATAACTACTATAATACTGCCCCTATGTACAAGAATATAACTACTATAATACTGCCCCTATGTACAAGAATATAACTATTATAATACTGCCCCTATGTAAAAGAATATAACTACTACAATACTGCCCCCTATGTACAAGAATATAACTACTATAATAAAAATTGCCCCTATGTACAAGAATATAACTACTGTAATACTGCCCCTATGTACAAGAATATAACTACTATAATACTGCCCCTATGTACAAGAATATAACTACTATAATACTGCTCTTTATGTACAAGAATATAACTACAATAATACTGCCCCCTATGTACAAGAATATAACTACTATAATACTGCACCTATGTACAAGAATATAACTACTATAATACTGCACCTATGTACAAGAATATAACTACTATAATACTGCTCCTATGTACAAGAATATAACTACTAGAATACTGCCCCCTATGTACAAGAATATAACTATTATAATACTGCCCCTATGTAAAAGAATATAACTACTATAATACTGCCCTCTATGTACAAGAATATAACTACTATAATACTGTCCCTATGTACAAGAATACAACTCCTATAATACTGCTCCTATGTACAAGAATATAACTACTATAATACTGCTCCTATGTACAAGAATATAACTACTATAATACTGCCCCCTATGTACAAGAATATAACTACTATAATACTGCCCCTATGTACAAGAATATAACTACTATAATACTGCCCCTATGTAAAAGAATATAACTACTATAATACTGCCCCTATGTACAAGAATATAACTACTATAATACTGCTCCCTATGTACAAGAATATAACTACTATAATACTGCCCTTAAGTAAAAGAATATAACTACTATAATACTGCCCCCTATGTACAAGAATATAACTACAATAATACTGCCCCTATGTACAAGAATATAACTACTATAATACTGCCCTTATGTACAAGAATATAAGTACTATAATACTGCCCCCTATGTACAAGAATATAACTACTACAATACTGCCCCCTATGTACAAGAATATAACTACTATAATACTGCCTCTATGTACAAGAATATAACTACTATAATACTGCCCCTATGTACAAGAATATAACTACAATAATACTGCCCCTATGTACAAGAATATAACTACTATAATACTGCCCTTATGTACAAGAATATAAGTACTATAATACTGCCCCCTATGTACAAGAATACAACTACTACAATACTGCCCCCTATGTACAAGAATATAACTACTATAATACTGCCTCTATGTACAAGAATATAACTACTATAATACTGCCCCTATGTACAAGAATATAACTACTATAATACTGCCCCTATGTACAAGAATATAACTACTATAATACTGCCCCCTATGTACAAGAATATAACTACTATAATACTGCTCCTATGTACAAGAACATAACTACTATAATACTGCTCCTATGTACAAGAATATACCTACTATAATACTGCTCCCTATGTACAAGAATATAACTACTATAATACTGCCCCCTATGTACAAGAATATAACTACTATAATACTGCCCCTATGTACAAGAATATAACTACTATAATACTGCCCCTATGTACAAGAATATAACTACTATAATACTGCCCCCTATGTACAAGAATATAACTACTATAATACTGCTCCTATGTACAAGAACATAACTACTATAATACTGCTCCTATGTACAAGAATATACCTACTATAATACTGCTCCCTATGTACAAGAATATAACTACTATAATACTGCCCCCTATGTACAAGAATATAACTACTATAATACTGCCCCTATGTACAAGAATATAACTGCTATAATACTGCCCCTATGTACAAGAATATAACTGCTATAATACTGCCCCCTATGTACAAGAATATAACTACTATAATACTGCCCCTATGTACAAGAATATAACTGCTATAATACTGCTCCTAAATACAAGAATAGAAATAAGTGATGCTGGGTGGTGTTTCTGGGGTGGAGATGTGATAGGACACAATGTAATAAATCAGCAGTTATTTACACGTTCTCTTCCTAGGTTTGTGTTATCGCGTTTCCTCCGCTCTCCATGTCGTCTGAATCAGCAGAAGTGCAATATTCCAGACATCTGTTCACGTTGTAGATGGGGGGGTTTCATACGTCAGGAGTTTCCACCCATTGTCCTCGGAGTGACAGGAGATGTTTATGAAGCTGAAGTCTCATTCTCAGGGTCCCAGACTTTGATTCACATAACCTGGCAGAGCGGACCACCGGCACGGACCACCAGCAGATCGCCGGACCCCCCACTATAAAATGTCCTGCCACTTTGTTGTTCTACTTTTGCACCTGGTCCTCATCCTGGGGGGCTATTTATCGGTCTCGTCTACAGATGTGAAAGGTACGTGGTGGATCTTTATTCTCTGGGTACATGATGGAAGCTGGAGGACCTGCTGCGAGGTCTACACCAGGTGTAAGAAAGACACAAGAAACATGGAGAATGTACCAAAGATTGAAAACTGAGGATCAATCTACAGCTCCGTCCTAAGGATGGATGATAGTGGTTGTAGTGGCGGACCACCACACGATACGATTCTGTGATCCGTAGGCAGGTGGTATGGAATATCTGCAACCAGTCTGACCCGGGCGCTCGTCTTCTAGGATTGTTCCTATGTCATATCCAGCTGGTCATGTTGTGTAGTCTTCTATGTATTGGATTGTATTAGGGTCATGTCTAGTGGTCAGATCATATTGGGGACTGTAGTTTTCTAATAGAAAAGTATAATGGTCATGTCATTTGGATAGATCATGTTGGGGGTGGAGTCTCCTGTATAACATTGTATAATAATGATCATCTGCTGTATATACTAGTCACTATAATAGACCTAACCATTTAGTATATGGAAACACCCATGATACCATATAGGAACATCGCAACAGAGAAAATGGTGCACAAAAAAATATTGATTAAAACTGAATTTTATTTAGAACTAGCTGTAGTACCCGGCGTTACCCGGGATAGTAACTGTCTCTGTCTTCTCCCAGTCTCTGTCTGTGTGTCTCTGATGACTGTCTGTCTCTTTCCTTGTCTGTCTGTGTCTATGTCTCTGTCTTTCTTTCTGTTTCTATCTCTTTGTCTGTCTTTGTATCAGTCTCTCTCTATCTCTCTGTCTGTCTTTGTATCAGTCTCTCTCTATCTCTATGTCTGTGTCTGTCTGACTCTCTCTTTCCCCGTCTCTCTGTCTATCTCTTTCCAGGTCTGTCTCTTTCCCGGTCTCTGTCTGTCTCTTTCCAGGTCTGTCTCTTTCCCCGTCTCCCCGTCTGTCTCTTTCCCCGTCTGCCTGTCTCTGTCTGTTTCTTTAATTCTTTGTCTATCTCTATCTCTGTTTCTTTCCCCATCTGTCTTTTTCCAGGTCTGTCTCTTTCCCCATCTCTCTTTGCCCGTCTGCCTGTCTCTGTCTGTTTCTTTAATTCTTTGTCTATCTCTATCTCTGTTTCTTTCCCCATCTGTCTTTTTCCAGGTCTGTCTCTTTCCCCATCTCTCTTTGCCCGTCTGCCTGTCTCTGTCTGTTTCTTTAATTCTTTGTCTGTCTCTATCTCTCTGTCTCTTTCCCCATCTGTCTCTTTCCCAGGTCTGTCTCTCTGTCTCTTTTCCTGTCTCTTTCACTGTCTTTGTCCATCTCTTTGTCTGTCTTTTCCTGTCAGTCTCTTTCCCTGTCTGCCTATCTCTGTCTGTCTCTATTTCTCTGTCTCTTTCCCCATCTGTCTCTATCAAGGTCTGTCTCTTTCCCCATCTGTCTTTGTCTCTCTGTCTGTCTCTTTCCCTGTCTGCCTGTCTCTGTCCCTATCTGCCTGTGTCTGTATGTCTCTTTCCCCGTCTGTCTCTGTCTGTCTCTCTATCTCTGGCTCTTTCCCTCTCTGTCTCTGTCTTTCTCTATCCGTCTCCCCACCGACATCATATTACCTCACACATAGGCTTCTTATACTAACACTGTCCTTTTATTCCTATAGCAACCAATCACAGCTCCTATTAATAACCTGTAGTTGCAGGCTCTATTCACTTTAATAGAGGCACGCTTTTTGGAGAGTAACTGTAAAGCGCGGGGTTAAATTTTCCTGTCAAAACATAATCTACAACGTTTCCTGAGTCACATGAGGCATCTGTGCAAAATTTCGTGATTGTAAATGCGACGGTACGGATTCCTTTAGCGGACATACACACCCACACACACACTCAGCTTTATATATTAGATATACAATCTAAATGTTAAAAACATTAATAAAGCAAGGAGTCCATATACTCAGGATGGCATAATCTCAGAACAATTGTGATATGATAATTACATTATAATGCCAAACATACCATAAGAGGGGCAGAGAGAACCAACCGGGTGATAATCTATTATAGATGTGAGACGCAATCTTCACAATACATAGAGGGCAATTATATAACAAATCAATTCTACCTTAATGCAATGTAAATATACATAGAAAGGTATCAATATCCTCCAATATAAATCCCACAGTGCTAAATGGCAACCATTAGTAATAGTGACCCATCAAAGCTGCGATGTGAAGCCTCCTGAGTCCCAACGCGTGTTTCACCTCTTCATCAGGGTACCGTATGAAAAGGTGAAACGCGCGTTGGGACGCGGAAGGCTTCACATCGCAGCTTTGATTGGGCCATAATATACAGTATTGTATATTCTAAATAAAATTCAGTTTTAATTAATTTTCTCTGTTGACATGTTGCTATAATAATGATCATGTCTAGTGGTTCGGTCAAGTTGGGGGTTTTAGTCTTCTATGTATAGAGTATGATAGTCGTGTCCAGCGTTTTATATTTATACACGATACCATAAAAACAATTATCCTGTGCTTAGAAAATGTATTCACGTCTCCAGTTGAGCGGAGTTATTGAGCAGCTCGGAATCACGAGGACTTAGAGGAATTGTGACCAATATCATCAGAAGATTCTTCAATGTGGCGGAGGAAACTTTTCTTCTGCTCCTGACGTCCCCGGGAAATTAGTGACTTGGGACTGATCTCCATCCTTAGCTTGGTGCTTTTCAGGGCACAATTGTTGGTAGTGTGTTCTCCCGTGTGATAGAACCAAGGGGCTGCTCTAGTAACACTGTCTAGTCTACGTTTACACCACCTATTAGTTGTCATACTTTGATCGAATTTGTGCTAAATTTTGGCACAATTTCAGTGCACGGATTCTTAAAAAAAAAGTAGGATGTGTCGAAAACCAGATTTAAAGAGGACCAACCACCAGGATTTTGCAATATGAACTAAAGGCAGTGCCATAATGGCACTAAGATGCTGAATCCAGGCATACCTGTTATAGGAAGATCGGATGCTCGTTTGCAGAAATATCTTTAATCAAAGTTGAAGAAATGCCCTACAATTTGATTGACAGGTGCAACGGGGCCAGGTCTTTGTGGGACGGATCCTCGCTGTAAAGTCTTCCTCCAATGTCCTCTATGACATGTCCCCTTTTCTTTCTTCGAATATCATGCCGCGCCGCCAATGGCGTTGCGTGCGCATTGACACAGTAATTCGGTCTTAATTAAAATAGTGTTGGAGTCCGCGCATGAGCGAACTGCGATCTCTGGCGCCATTTTATTGAAGACACCTCACCAGTTTTCTAAGTAAATCTATTTCTAAAGGTGCTATTGACATGAATCTCCCACCCGATGTCAGTAACAAGCCATCCAATCCACACCGGCAAAGAAATCAAGCCACATATGTCCAGAAATATAGTGATGTGTAATAATGAGGAATGACACAGGGAATTAAGTATTAAACACACTTACTGAAATGTAATTAATTCTTTGCACAAAAGCCTTTGTTTGTGATGAAACTCCAGACGCCTCCTGTATGGAAAAAGTAGTCGCCTGCATTGCTCAGGTGTGATTTTGGCCCATTCTTCCACACAAACACTCATCACATCCTGCATTTCCTGGGTGACTTCTATGAACTCTGAGCTTTAGTTCTTTCCATACATTTTATTTTCGTTCTATGAAACCAGTTGAGAGTTTCCTTGGCTGTGTGTTTGGGATCATTGTCTTGCTGAAATGTCCACCCTCATCTCATCTTCATCATCCTGGTAGATGGAACAGATTTTTATCACAAATGTCTCGGTACATTTATCCAATCATATGAATTTTGCATGTGCCGTATGCCGAAAAACAGTCCAACACCATGATGTTCCCCCCTCCAAACTTGTTGGTATTTTTGGGATGATATGCAGTGGCTTTTGGCCTCCAAACATGGTGTGTGTTATGGCATCCAAAGAGCTCGAGTTTGGTCTCTTCTGACCAGACTGTATTCTCCCAGTATGTCACAGACTTGTCTAAATGTTGTGGAGCAAACTTTAAATGCGCTTGAACCTGCTTTTTCAGTCTTGTATGGTGAGCGTGCGTACAGGAGCGTGCATACAGGAGCGTGCATACAGGAGCGTGCGTACAGGAGCGTGCATACAGGAGCGTGCATACAGTCCATGGAGGGGGAGTGCATTACTTATTGTTTTCTTTGATACAATTGTATCAGCTCTCCACAGGTGGTCCTTGGCTCTTTAACAAATGTTCTGATAATTCTTTTCACTTGTCTGTTTGAAATCTTGCGGGGAGCACCTAGTGGCCGGTTTATGGCGAAATTATGTTCTTTCCACTCCCGGATTATGGCCCCAACAGTGCTCTCTGGATCCTTCAGTCGTTAGAAATTCTTTCGTAACCATTGCCATCAGCATATTTTGCAACAATTAGGGTGCGACGGTCTTGAGAGAGCTCACTGGTTTTACCCATCATGAGATGTTTCTTGTGTGACACCTTGGTAATGAGACACCTATTGATAGACCATCAGCAGAACGAGCTGATATTAAGTGGTAGGATTGCTTTCTAATTACTGATAGATTTCAGCTGGTGTCATGACTTTCCATGGTTTTTTGCACCTATTGGATGGGTTGTTACCGAAATCTAGTGAGACTTTCATGTTAATATTCATGTCAATAGCACTTATAGAAATATATTTACTTAGAAAACTGGTGATACCTGCTGTACATACATACCTGCTCAATGACATTTGCCCAGATCAGCGCATCCGCAAATAATGTTTTATGCAAAACTAGAGTTTGAAAACCCTCTATTGCTGCTCAATATTGCTGTCACGATTCCTCTGTGCAGAGCATCTTGCACACTAGAAGATGCTCTGCTGTGTTTTCCTGGGCTTCTGGCTAGCAGGTTGATTGACAGCGCAGGCTTCCATGCTGATTCTGGAAGGTGCTGATTCTCAGGTGTTCAATCTTCTGGGTAATTGTTCTGCTTCTTTATTGAGCATGCTCTCCCAGAACCTTGCCAGTCGTACATTTTGGTTCTGTAGTTGTGCTATTGGCCTGTGTTCCAGTCTGTGCTCTGATCTTTGTTTCCTGACCTTGGACTTTTGTTTGACTCCTCTCTGCCCGCTCCCTGTTCCTGTTGTGACCTCCTGGCTTTTGACCTCGGACCGTTACCTGACCACCTCTCAGTTTTCTCCCTGAATTCATTATGTGTCTTCCCGGAATTCTGACCCTCGGATCATGACCTGATTACGCATCTGTGTACTCCCTGTGTCCATACGTGTCCTCCTGTTACCAGACCCCGGCTTTCCTTACTACTTTACCGTTTGTACTACTCATATGTAGTGACTAGCGTCACAATTGTTGCTGAAAGAATTTAACATTTTCTACATTTTGTTCCAATCCACCCATTTTTTCACCAATTGATGATACAATCCTAGGGATCATTTTTAACTCCTTGCTTGCTTTACACCTTTATCCATTGTTCTGTCCGTTTCAGTCGTCATACAATCAAAATGCAGAATAGCCGGCATAGTTCTGGTGGAGAATCAATACCGTTCACAGAAATTTAACTACACGATGGCGGAAAGTGCGTGCCAGGAGGTGGGGTTACAGCTCGCCAGCAAGGATCAGGTGGAGAAGGCCAATGGATATGGATATGAGACGTGCATGTAAGTCTTCCCATAATTCCATATACCTATAGACCTATACACTGCTATATGAATAGAATGCAACAGAACTGCAGTGACGACTAACACATAATCAGTACTTTCCGTTCTTTGCAGCTATGGATGGGTATTGGAACAATTTGGGGTGATTCCACGTATCCAAAACAATGAAAACTGCGGCAAAAACAGAACCGGGGTCCTCACATGGAAGGTTGATCTCAACAAAATGCACTTCAGCGCCTACTGTTTCAATGCGTCCGGTGAGTAAACATGACTGCAACCGAAGGGGTTGAGCATTGACAGAATAGAGGCTATGCCAAATCATTCCCGTGACCTTCCGTCATAACTTATGGCCTCCATCACTTCTCTGATGTCTATGACTACCATATGCATGTGGTCCTACAGCCAACTGGAGGAGGCCCAAAACAATGAGAGCTTTAAGGTTATTACTGAGAAAGTGTGGCTGGATGGTGACCATCATTTGTCTGTAATCTCCTGGGCATCAATACATGGCACCAATTGAGCCTAAAGTGTCACGACCATCTCCCTGTTTTTGGAGGCTAGTGACAGCTTTCGGATTAGAGCCTCTCATCTCCATTTAAATGTTGTTTAGTTTCTCTTAGTACTGAAATGGTTAATGTCAGTTTTGCTGCTAGTAGCTTTTCCTGCAGTTCCTAGCTGAGTATTTCAGCCGTAGCTGTTTTGTAGCCACGCCCCTTCAGGTATAAGTAGAGCTGTTTCCGAGCAATCCTTGCTGAAGATAAAAACTCATTGTTCTCTGCCCACTTTGGAGGCAGGCTCTGATGTGGAGTTTTCCTGTACTCTGGCTTTATCCTTTTTTGTTGCTATTCCCCCGTGTTTGTCTTACCTTACCTTGTGTCTTGGTACTGCAGTGGTAGGGTCTAGTGTAGCTCACCTGCCTCTCACTAGCCAGGACATCTATAGGGTCTTCTTAGGGTCTCAGGTTCCTGTTTGGTGACAGTTGCGGAGAGTAGGGACAGCGGCAGGTGAGAATAGGAGGTGTCCCACCTACCCTCTCTCACTAGCACTAGGGCACCCCGCTGTTATTGTGTCCCCTTTGGTGTGTTTTTTGTTGTGCGTCAGAGACACGTAGGTCTGAACATTCCGACATGCTTGTCATACCCGGCAAGCGGGACATAAAGAGAAACCAACAGAGCTGGCTACATTGGTAGTTTGTTCTACAGGCTTAATAATGATCCTTTGGAACCAGGTATGGTTATAGTATAAACTATATCAACTATACATGCGGGTGGTATGATATGTTTGGCTTAAAAGGGTGGTCCGGTGAGAATGAGTTGTCACCTATGTACAGTGATTAGTTATGTATCGGTGGGGTCTGACCATCGGCACAGATTAGCAGAATGGAACACAGCAGTGCACAAACTTAACCACGGCTCCTACGGGTCCGCCGAGAACTGTGCCGTTTTCCAGCAGCCCCATAGAGAATGAATAGTCGCGGTTGGGCATCCAACTTACTGCTCCATTCTGTAACAGGGAAAAACGTTCCCCGTCAGCGATAAAAATTCTTTGTTTTGCAGAATAGAGCGGAGGGTCCCAGCGGCCGGACACCCTCAGATTAGCACGTTATCACCTATTCCGAGGATAGATGATGACTTCTTTATTAAACATTTGAAATAACCCGTTGCAAAATTGATCCTAAATGTTAAAAGGGTTCCCCATAACGGGGTCATTAAAGAAGTATCTCTGGGGTCAGTAGAGAAGGGACGTTGGTGAGAGAGAGAAGAGACTATCATGACCCCAAACGTGGGATGATCGGTCTTCTTGCTATATTTTTTATTTTTGCCTTGGAACATTTTCTTATCTGGCTACAATCACATTTCTCTACCTTAAATTATTGATTTTGGGTAAGGTCATGTGGTTGAATCTTCAGTCAGTGTTAGGGCTCGTGCGCACGTTGCGTACTTACATGCATTTACGCTGCGTATAGCACTGCAACGAAAATGCATGTGTCCTGCGTTCCCTGCACAATCTATGAAGATTGTGCATGATACGCGCACACGATGATTTTATGAATGCAGCGATTTGCGTGCTAAAATTTTGACCCCCAATCTGTGCGTTCATAAAATGAGCATGTCAAATATTCTGTGCGCTATGGATGCAAATCCCACTCTGTCTATGGTGCGGGCAGCAGCCAGAGTGCATGAAAGCGGCTTTTTTGTACAAAAAAATGCATCCATTATGCAGTCTTTCTGCAGCGATTTGACGCGCATATGTGCTGTCAAATCGCTGCAGAATATTCAGCAGGTACGTGCGCATGAGCCCTAATGCGGACGTCACACGGTACGATATATCGGGCGATCTGTCGTCGGGGTCACGTCGGTAGTGACGCACATCCGGCATCGCCTGATATATTGTAGCGTGTGACAGCGGTGAACGAGCAGAAACACTCACCTTCTCGTTCATCGTTGACACGTCGCTCACTTTCAAAAAATCGTCCGTCCGGTTGTTCATTGTTCCCGAGGCAGCACACATCGCTCCATGTGACAACCCGGGGAACGACGAACACAGCTTACCTGCGTCCCGCCGGCAATGCAGAAGGAAGGAGGTGGGCGGGATGTTACGTCCCGCTCATCTCCGCCCCTCTGCTTCTATTGGCCGGCTGCCGTGTGACGTCGCTGTGACGCTGAACGTCCCTCCCACTTCAGGAAGTATATGTTCACCGCCCACAGCGACATCGCCCGGGAGGTAAGTACGTGTGATGGGGGTTAACGACTTTGTGCGCCACGGGCAACTAATTGCCCGTGACGCACAAACAACGGGGGCGGGTGCGATCGCTCGTGCAATCGCACGATAGATCGTCCCGTGTGACGCCCGCATTAGGCTATGTGCACACTGCAGATTTGGTGGAGGGAGAGAGGGAGAGGGAGACAGAGGGGGAGAGAGGGGGAGAGAGAGGAAGGGTGAGAGGGGGAGAGAGAGGGAGAGAGAGGAAGAGAGGGAGAGGGAGGGAGGGAGAGATGGATGGAGAGGGGGAGTGAGAGAAAGAGAGGGAATGAGAGAGAGGAAGGGTGAGAGGGGGAGAGAGAGAGAGAGAGAGAGAAAGAAAGAGAGAGAGAGGGAGAGATGGAAGGAGAGGGGGAGTGAGGGAGGGAGAGAAAGAGAGAGGGAATGAGAGAGGTAGGGAAGGAGAGAGGGGAGGGGGAGAGAGAGGAAGAAGGGAGAGAGAGAGAGAGAGAGAGAGAGAGAGAGAGAGAGAGAGAGAAAGAGAGGGAGGGAGAGATGGAAGGAGAGGGGGAGTGAGGGAGGGAGAGAAAGAGAGAGGGAATGAGAGAGGTAGGGAAGGAGAGAGGGGAGGGGGAGAGAGAGGAAGGGAGAGAGGGAGAGGGAGAGAGAGAGAGAGAGAGAGAGAGAGAGAGAGAAAGGGAGACAGATGGGAAGAGAGAGGGGGAAAGAGAGGGAGGGACAGAGAGGAGGAGAGAGATGTAGATTTAAAAAAAAAAAAAAAAAAAAAAAAAACTGGGTCAAAAAACCGCAGCGTGTGCACAGGGCCTTAGAGAACTAAAGGATTGGTAGTTGGAAATTGGACATGCCAGATCCTTTTCTCAACTTTTGGGGAACAGGTGTGAGACCCCTTAAACAAAACCATTGATATTGGCCTTAAGGTGGATCTACCACTCTAATTAAGGTACAGCAGAGCTAAAAGAAACATTTATTTAAAGGGGATTTGGCACTAGGATTTTGCTCCCCAATCTATGAGCAGCATAATGTAGGGACAGAGACCCTGGTTCCAGTGAGGTGTCACTTACTGGGCTACTTGCTACAGTTTTGATAAAATCCGTTTTATCTGCTGCAGATCTACTAGTTGTGTATAAACCTACCCCTTCACAGCTGATTGGCAGCTTTCTGTGTATACTGTGCATAGGCAGAAGGCTGCCAATCAGAGGTGGGGGCGGGGTTATACATAGGTCATGAATATGGAAGACTACATGGCTGCAGGTTTACTAGTCCTCTAGTGATAAAGCAGGACTTTAATCAAAAGTATAGCAACAGCTCACTAAGTGACACATCACTGGAATCAGGGTCTCTCTCTATATTATAAGGCGAAAACCTGGTGACTGATTCCTTATAAGAACACCAACACATCTAATATCACAAGGGTCGCCTGTGGGAGAATTTGGTGGAAGGAGGGTGACTAGTCCACTACTCGGAGCAGTTGTCACTCACTTTTCTCCTCCCATCATTTATTTCAGACATCCGGATCAATTCCTGTAAGCCTGAGCTCATGGTTACCCAACCACCACCGAGCAGTGCGGTTGTGCCAACGTCTGGATCCATCATGGCGTCAACCGGACTAAAAACAGAGACTCAGACGGAGCCAAGAAAGACGACCCAGGCGCCCGTGAGGACCACATGGAAAGCCTCAACCACATCGTTATACACGACACTAGTGACGACAGTGAAGCCTGCGCCGGCCACCACGCTGCGGACAACGACAACGCCGGACACCGAACCTCCCACCGAGCCTCCCACCGAACCTCCCACCGAACCTCCCACCGAACCTTCCATGAAACAGGAGAACAAGATGGCTCAAAAAAGTGAGAGAATCGTATTTGGAGGTAAAGACCTAAACTTTCCACTATATTTATGTGTAAAAATACAGGGGAATGTCTTAAAGGGTTTGTCTATAATTAGTAAGTTATTGATTTCTTCCCAAAATCGGAAAATACCTATCTATATGTTGTATGCAGTTCTATCCTATACAGTTAAATACACTTATCCTGCAATACTAGACACAACCTGAGGACAAGGGGGGCGCTATTTTGATAATAAAGTGTCCATATTTTTCTAAATTTGTCCATCGTCTTTAATTATGTTTTTAAGAACATTTCACCCTTCTTGATAACATTCGTAGCACATATTTTACTGATCTTCTTCTCCACTCACACCCAGAGCAGCATTTACAGTTCTGATTTTGCTGTAGTATATTAGATGATGTAACACCTAATCTACGGGTGCTTGAGAATGTTTTGCACTACGTTTCCACCTCCGTCATGTGATCTAACATAGGAGCTCCCACAATGCACTGCTCAACGGTAACATGAATGGGGCAGAATTATGATTACAGCTCCGGAGGTGATTGAAGTATAATAATAATAATTAATAATAATAATTTTATTCATTTATATAGCGCTATTAATTCCACAGCGCTTTACATACATTGGCAACTCTGTCCCCATTGGGGCTCACAATCTAGAGTCCCTGTCAGTGTGTTTTTGGAGTGTGGGAGGAAACCAGAGAACCCGGAGGAAACCCACGCAGACACGGGGAGAACATACAAACTCCTTGCAGATGGTGTCCTTGGTGGGATTTGAACCCAGGACCCTAGCGCTGCAAGACCGCAGTGCTAACCACTGAGCCACCATACAGTGCTAACCACTGAGCCACCACGCCGTATAATGCATAATCAGTACCTGACAAGTATGGCAAAGGATTTACAAAGTATTTGTATTGTTCACAGGGTTACCTACGACGCTGCTCATCCTGGCGCTGCTCTTCTTCATAGCGGCCGTGGTTCTCGCTATTTGCTACATTAAAAAGTAAGTGTAACCACATTCATACAAAGGCAGAACAAAAACAGGTCATTGATATCCTTTTGGTGGGGGTCCGATGGCCGTCGCCCCCAATAATCAGCTGTTTATAAATTCAGTAGCCGTTAGCTCTATACACCGCGTAGTGGCCATTCTCGGTACTGCAGCACTTCATTCATGTTTATCTCTCTCTGCAGATACAAAACACATTTACTCTTTACAAAGAAGAAGAAGGAGAAAGAATCAGTAGAAGCCAAAGTGTTCAAAGACGCGTCAGGTGCCGAAAACACGAAAGAACAATATACGAATGGAAAAGAGGCTGAGAGCCTACAGAACCCTGCAGGAAGCACTGGAGAGGCGGAGGTGTAACAGCAGCCGGGCTGGAGATAAACTGCTTAGTGACTGGGCACCGTGCCCGGCGTGTGAACTGACCGGCCTGTGCCGCTGCGGCCCACTGCAGAACGGAAAAAACAAACCATTTCTAGTGTTCCGATGATTAGATTTATCCGTCTGGATCAGCACATTACATCTCAGCCACCGTCCCCGGAGACCGCAGGGACGGGGGAGGGGGGGGGGAGGGACTGGGGGGGGGCGCCCCTCACTAAATAAATTATTATACAGGATTATCCCGTCCATTACTACTCATCCCTGATCGCTAAAGAGTCTGACAAGGTTCTTTCTTCTCTTTCTTTCCTCTTTTTTCTCTTTTTTGTCCTTCCTTTCTTTTCTCTTTCTTTCCTTTATATTATTCCCTTTCTTTCATTCTTTTCTCTCTTTTCTTTGTTTCTTTTCTCTCTTTTCTTTTCTCTCTTCCTTTATTTCTTTTCTGTCCTTTTTTCCTCTTTTCTTTGTTTCTTCTATTCTTTTTCTCTTTTTTCTTCCCTTACTTTGTTTCTTTTTTTTGTTTTCTCTCTCTCTCCTTTTTTCTTTCTTACCTTTGTTTCTTCTTTTTTACTTTCTCTCTTTTTTCTTTCTTGTCTCTCTTTCATTTTCTCTTTCTTTCCTCCCTTTATTTCTTCTTTTGTTTGTTATTTTTTTTCTCTTTCCTTTCTCTTTCTTCCTCTTCTCTCTTTTCTCTCTCTTGTTTCTTCTTTGCTTTCCTTTTTTACTCTTTTTTTCTTTCCTTCCTTTTTTTCTCTTTTTCCTTTATCTTCTCTTTCTTCATTCCTTGTTTTCTTTTCTTTCCTTTCTTTTTTACTTTATTTTTTTTCTTTCCTTTCTTTCTTTTCGCTTTCCTTTATTTTCTTTCTTTCCGTTCTTTTCTCCCTTTGTTTCTGCTTTTGTTTGTATTTTTTCTCTTTTTTTCCTTTCTTGCTTTCTTTCTTCATTATAAACTGTTAAGAAATACTGAAAATATGATGCAAATGATGCGACCTACTCCTGCTAATACAGATGCCTCCGATGTCACTTGCTGTTACTAGAACTCATCTCTGATCGCTAATGAGTCTGTCAAGGTTCTTTCTTTCTTGCTTTCCCTTTCTTTTCTTTCCTTCTTTCCTTTCCTTTCTTTCCTTCTTTTCTTTCCTTCCTTTCCTTTTCTCTCTTTTCTTTGTTTCTTTTCTCTTTTTCCTTTCTTTTCTCTTTTCTCTCTTCCTTCCCATCTTTTTTTCCTTTCTTTCTTTTCTCTCCTTTTTTTCTCTTTTTCTCTTTCCTTTGTTTCTTCTTTTCGTTTTTACTTTTTCTTTTTTTCTTCCCTTCCTTTCTTCTTTTCTCTTTCTTTCTTTTGTTTTCTCTCTCTTTCCTTTCTTTTCTCTCCTTTCTTCTCTCTCTTTCTTTTCTCTTACTATCCTTTGTTTCTTCTTTTTTCTTTCTTTTTTACTTTCTGTTTTTTTCTTTCCTTCCTTTCTTGCTTGTCTTTCTTTTCTCCCTTTGTTTCGTCTTTCGTTTATTTTTTCTCTCTTTCCTTTCTTTTCTCCTTTCTTCCTTTTCTCTCTTTCTTTCCTTTGTTTCTTCTTTTCTTTCCTTTCTTTTTTTCGCTCTTTCCTTTATTTTCTCTGTATTTCATTCCTTGTTTTTTTTCCTTTCTTTACTTTCTTTTTTTTCTTTCCTTTCTTTCTCTCTTTCCTTTATTTTCTCTTTCTTTCCATTCTTTTCTCCCTTTTGTTTCTCTTTGTTTCCTTTCTTTCTTCATTATAAACTGTTAAGAAATACTGAAAATATGATGCAAATGATGCGACCAACTCCTGCTAACACAGCGGCCTCTGATGTCACTTGCTGTTACTAGGACTCATCTCTGATCGCTAATGAGTCTGTCAAGGTTCTTTCTTTCTTTCCTTCCTTTCTTTCTTTCCTTTCTTTCTTTCCTTTCTTTCCCTTTCCTGTCTTTCCTTTCATGTCTTTCTTTTCTTTCATTCCTTTCTTTCTTTCCTCTTTTTCCTTCCTTTCTTTCTAACTGTTAAGAAATATTGATGGAAATGATGGGCAGCGTCTCAGCCCTGTTAACACAGCTGTATGGTTTGTTACAATGAATCAATCCCCGAACATAAGACCTATCCCAAAAATAAGCCCTAGCAGGATTTTTCGGTCTTTTTGGAGTATGCTTAATTATAAGCCTTCCTCCAAAAATAAGCCCTATTTGCATATCATCGTACTACATTACCTCCCGTCCTGGATTCTGGGGCTGAAAAGTATTACTAAGATATATTCTAACCAGCTGTGTGAGCACGACCAAGTCTGTATGGGGTTAATGCTCTCTGTAAATAAAGTCTGTAAATACAGTAGATCACAAAAGTGAGTACACCCCTCACATTTCTGTATTTTATTCTATCTTTTCCTATGACCCTGTGATACAGTGTCAGTGCGCAGCTTGTATAACAGTGTAAATTTGGTGTCCTCTAAATAACTCAGCACACAGTCATTTATGTCTAAAGTGCTGACAACAAAAGTGAGTACACCCCTAAGTGAAAATGGCGAAATTGTGCCCAATTAGCTATTTTCCCTGCCCGGTGTCATGTGACTCGTTAGTGTTACAAGTGGTCAGGTGTGAATGGGGGGCAGGGTGTTACATTTGGTGTTTTCCCTCACACTCTCTCATACTGGTCACTGGAAGATCAACATGGCTCCTCATGGCCAAGAATTATCTAAGGAGCGGGAAAAGAGAATTGTTGCTCTATTACAAAGATGGCCGAGGCTATAAGAAGATTGTCACCGCCCTGACACTGAGCTGCAGCACGGCGGCCAAGACCATACAGCGGTATAACCAGACAGGATCCACTCAGAACAGACCTCAGCATGGTCGACCAAAGAAGTTGAGAGCACATGTGTTATGCACACATAGAAATACCAATACACGGAAAAGGAACTCAATCTATCTGCTGCCGCACCTGCGCCCCTGTACAGACCAGTACTCCAGCTGCACAGTTGATAATGGTCCAAATATCCTGACTGCAGTACTGGGATATGACAACTTGGGCCTTGCTCCGGATCGGCCTTCGAGTTGTATTGCGTACATACTGAGAAACCAGGGGAGAGTTTAATAAGCACAACAACCACAATGGCTGAAGCTGTAAGAAGATTGCCAACTGTTATGATTCAGGGACCGAGGAGGATCAAAAAATATGGTAACGCATAAGGTAACAGAGTGGCTGGAACCTTAACGGCCTGCAGACCTAATCCTGACACACAACTAGAAGTAGCCGTGGGGCGTGCCTACAATGACCTGGTCATCTTGACACAGCCGGAGAACTAAATAATCTCACAGATAGAGATATAAGAAAGCTAATCTGCCTCGGAGCAATCCCCAAAGATATAGATAGCCCCCCCTACATGTAAAGACTACGGTGATATAGGAAAACACAATACAAAGCTAGAAAACAGATTCAGCAAAGGTGAGGCCCAAACTATTTTGATAGGAAAAGATAGGAAGGAGCACTGTCTGCAGCCGTAAAAACCCTAATAAATACCAGCACGCCTGATATGGAAAAACTGAGGCCACACGGCCTCTCCCCCACTATATCAGCACTCTGATGTTACTGGGATCCAAAAACACTAATATAGATTAGGGACTGAATTAATACCAAGCATGACAAAACATTGCAGAATCATGGAACTAAGTATACAGACACTCCCAGTAGGGAATTATCCAATTCCACCAAGAACTCCACACAGAAAAAATAGGAATCAAGCATTAGTATCAAAGCACAAAAAGCAACAAGAAAGTGGAAAAATTAAGCAGAAGCACCAGACCACTTATCTGAGAGGAGTTCTGGTAGAGATATGGGCTGGTTTCAGAATGTCCTTAACACACAGGATATCCATTCAGCACCGGCAAGTAACAGGAGGAAACTGCTCAGTTATATAGTCCAATCTGAAATGCCTGATTGCCAGTCCTCTACAGGTGTGTGGCTTTCATTCTACAAATCAACTGCACCGCCAGCACTGACCACAAGAGGGAGCCCCAAACTGGAAAACGTATTCACAACAGCCTACACCTTGAACCCGAGTTGCAGCACGGTTGCCAAGACCATACAGCGGTATAACAAGACAGGATCCGCTCAGAACAGGCCTTGCCTGGGAGAACACAGAAGTTGGGTGCACGTGCTCAGCGGCATATCCAGAGGTCATCTTTTCAAAATAGAAGTATGAGTGCTGCCAGCATTGCTGCAGATATTACAGGGGTGGGGTGTCCACCTGTCAGTGGTCAGACCATACATCACACACTGCATCACATGGGTCTCCATGGCTGTCATCCCAGAAGGAAGCCTCTTCTAAAGATGATGCAAAAACTGAAAAACAGTTTGCTGAAGACAAGCAGACTAAGGACATGGATTACTGGAACCGTCCTGTGGTCTGATGAGACCAAGATAAACTTATCTGCTTCAGATGGTGTCAAGCATGTGTGGCGGCAACCAGGTGAGGAGGACCAAGACAAATGTGATCTGCCTACAGTCAGGCATGGTGGTGGGAAGGTCATGGTTTGGGGCTGCATGAGCGCTGCCGGCTGTGGGGAGTTACAGGTCATTGAGGGAACTATAAATGCCCACATGTAATGTGACATACTGAAGCAAAGCAGGATCCCTTCCCTTCGTAGTCCAACATGTAACGACCACAAACACCTCCAAGAAGACCACTGCCTTGCTAAAGAAACTGAGGGTAAAGGTGCTGGACCGGCCAAGCGCCTCCAGACTAGTGATGGAAGTAAATGGGAAACTAAAGCATTTTTCAGGAAGAATGGGCTAAAATCACACCAGAGCAATACAGGTGACTAGTTTCTCCATACAGGAAGTGTCATGAAACGTCATCCCCAACAAAGGCTTTCTTACAAGTATTAATTACATTTCAGTAAGCGAGTTCAATACTTTTTCCCGGTCTCAATTCCCATTAAACATTAGTAAATTTATTGACATCTATGGTTTGATTTCCTTGCATTTGTGGATTGGATGAGTTGTGACCGATATCTGGTGAGAAATTCATGTCAATAGCACCATTATAAATATAATTACTTACGAAATTGGTGACGTGTTCAATACTATTTCACCTGGGGAATATATTACAACATTACCATGTACAAAGGTGATCAGTGAAGAAATCCATGGAATATGACTCAGACCTGAAATACTGCAGGAGGATCAGGATGAGCAAGGGTCAGCACAGATAAGCATCAAGTGTCAGCTCAGCTAAGTGCTGTCACAAGGACACAGATAAGGCTGGAAACACATCTATGCGAGTAAAATCGGTCCGAGTTAGCTGAAAAAAACTCGGCTGATTTTAGTTCACGTTAGGTCAGAGTGCAATGCAACTGCACTGCGATCCTGAGATTTTTCTCATGATTGCAGTGCGTGTGCAATGCGTGTGTGATCCGTGTGTGATCGTTTTTTTTCTCAGCAGCTGTCATCTGCCATTCAGCTCTGCTACATGGCCGCTGACAGCAGCCACAGACAGCCATGTAGCAGAGCTGAATGGCAGATGACAGCAGACACAGACAGAGCCGCACGATCAGAATGAACTTCACCCGACTTCATTGTCATGCCGCGGCTCTGTCTGTGTCACGTCCTGCTTAGCGGTCACCCGTGAAGGACTCACCAGTGACCGCTAATCCCCTGAGTGACTGAACTGAGCAGCACGATTAGCGCTGCCGTCACTCAGGTTACCCGCGGCCAGCTGGATCCTCCCCCCGTGACCGCAACTCACCTATGACTTCATCGCTGTCACTCGGGCAACTTGCTGTCACTGTTGGATGATCCAGCAGTGGCCACGAGTTACTTGACTGACATCAGCTGATCGCGCTTCTCACCTCAGTTGCTGCGTGGAGATGTCAGGAGCGGCGGTGTCTTCTGCAGCTCCTGTCACCTTCATGTAGCAGAGCTGGAAGCGACATGTGACCTCCGTGGATTACGTCAGACAAGGATGGGTTTTTTGCGTACTTAATAAAGTGGTGAACGAGGGTCTTTGTTATTGTTTATTTTTTCAAATAAAGGATTTTTTCACTGTGTTTGTTTATTAACTTTAATTTACAGGTTAATCATTGGGGGTGTCTCATAGACGCCTGCAATGATTAATCTAGGATTTAGTGGCAGCTATGGGCTGCCATTAACTCCTTATTACCCCGATTGCCAACGCACCAGGGCAAATCGGGAAGAGCCGGTAGAGTCCCAGAACTGTCGCATCTATTGTATGCGGCTATTCCGGGCGGCTGCTGACTGATATTGTTAGGTTGTGGGGCTCCCCATAACATGGAGCTGCCCATCCTGAGAATACCAGCCTTCAGCCGTATGGCTTTTGTTTGGCTGGTATTAAAATTGGGGGGACCGCACGCTGTTTTTTTTAATTATTTATTTATTTTACTGCACAGCATAGACACGCCCACCAGCTGCTGTGATTGGTTGCAGTGAGACAGCTGTCACTCAGCGTGGGGGCGTGTCTGACTGCAACCAATCATAGGTGACGGTGGGCGGGTAAAGCAGGGAATACGAGATTGAATAATGAGCGGCCGGCTTTTTCAAAAGACGAGAAGCCGCTGGAGCAGTGTGAACGCCGTGCAGCGCCGCGCCGGTGATCGGGGATTGGTGAGTATGAGAGAGGGGGGGAGAGGGATAGACCGACATGGACAGAGAGTGAGGGACAGAGATAGTGACCGACCGACAGAGAGAGAATAGAGACCGTGAGGGAGAGACCGACTGACAGAGAATAGTGATTGACAGACATTGTGAGACATCACTCGATTCCAGTGTTTTAGGAAACATGCGAGAAATGTATTTAGAAAATCGGATGTCACTAGGATGGTGTGAATGCTGTCCCGTGACACCCGATTATTTACACGCTCCCATTGACTTGCATTGGAGAGACTCGCAGTAGAAACTCGCAAAAAAGCAGCATGCTGCGATTTTTTTCTCAGTCCGATTTGGACTGAGAAAAAAAAAAATAAATAAATCGCAGATGAGAGCTGAATCATTCACTAACATGTGTCCGATTCCAGTGCGAGATTTTCTCGCATTGCTCAACTGCGAGAGACTCACAAGTGAGAAGCAGCCCTAATGAGCAGCTTCAAGCTCCTGGTCTGTAAAGGAAAAGCTATTAAAGTGGATATAGTATGTGTCAGGTCCATGAAAGAACATTTCATCTATGACTGGTAGATCTTAAAGGGGTACTCCCATCTTATTAAAGAAGCACTGCTGTATTTTTTTTTTAATTCCCTAAACTTGTGTAAGGGCTTGTGCGCACGTAGTGTAATTTCATGTGTATAGCACTGCAGCGTAAATGCATGCGTCCTGCGTCCCCAGCACAAGCTATGTAGATTGTGCATAATCCATGCGCACAATGCTTTTTTGAACGCAGGTAAAAGCAGTCTCGAAAGCTTGCAATTATTACCATCTTTTCAGTTAGCCATTCAAAGGTATCAACCACTGAGGACTCTCAGTTCTTTTAAACAAACCTTTTGAACGCAGCGATTTGAGTGTCAAAAATTTGACGAAATCACTGCGTTTAAAAATGCAGCATGTCAATTATTCCGTGCGCTTTGGATGCAGCTCCTGCTCGGTCTATGGGAGAGGCAGAATTCATAGCACATGAAATCGACATTTATTCTGCGGAAACACTGTATCCATTACGCAATGTTTCTGCAGCGATTTGAAGTGCACATGTGCTGTCAAATCCCTGCAGAAATTCTGTAGTGACACACGACGCAATGTGCGCACAAGCCCTAAGGCTATGTTCACACATTTCTTTTTTGCTGCTTTTTTTTCCTGTAGGCAATACCTGCTGTCTTGACAGTTAAACAGCTGCTCAGAAGCAGGTTTTGCGGGGTTTTTTTGCTGCCTTTTTTGCTGTATTTTTGTTGATTATTTGCTGTATTTTTGTTGCTTTTCTTGCTGCATTTTTGTTGGTTTTTTTGCTGTATTTGTATTGCTTTTCTTGCTGCATTTTTGTTGCTTTTCTTGCTGCATTTTTGTTGCTTTTTTTGCTGTATTTTTGTTGCTTTTTTGCTGTATTTTTGTTGCTATACTTGCTGCATTTTTGTTGCTTTTTTGCAGTATTTTTGTTGCTTTACTTGCTGCATTTGTGTTGCTTTTTTGCTGTATTTTTGTTGCTTTTTTGCTGTATTTTTATTGCGCTTTTTGCTGTATTTTTGTTGCTTTTTTGCTGAATTTTTGTTGCTTTTTTTGCTGTATTTTTGTTGCTTTTTTGCTGTATTTTTGTTGCTTTTTTGCTGTATTTTTGTTGCTTTTTTGCTGTATTTTTGTTGCTTTTTTTGCTGTATTTTTGTTGCTTTTTTTGCTGTATTTTTGTTGCTTTTTTTTGCTGTATTTTTGTTGCTTTTTTGCTGTATTTTTGTTGCTTTTTTGCTGCATTTTTGGTACATTTTTTGTGTACAGTACATGTTTAAGGCCCTGTGCGCACGCTGCGTTTTTTCCAACGGATTTGTCGCGGTTTTGCTGCATGAATTGCTGCAGAAAATGTTCATAACCTTTCTGCAGTCATTCCCCAGCAAAACCTATGGCTAAAAAAAAAAAAAAAAAAAAAAAAAGGTGTGCACACACTGCTTTTTTTTCCCCCACAGGTTTTGCTGCAGAATTTCTGCAGCAAAAAGAATTGCATGTCACTTCTTTTCCGCAGGTACCTGCGTTTTTTGCCTTAGATAATGGTAAAAAACCGCAGAGAATAACCAGCGGAAAATTTGCGGCAACACTGCACCAAAATCACAACAAACCGTGGTATAACCGCATGCGGTTTTCGGGTGTGGTTTGCTGCGTTTTTTTGCCGCAGGTGCGATAATCTTTCAGAGGGTGTGGAATTGTCGTAAGAAAATTCCATTTTCTAGTGCACACATAGCCTAATAAAGTCAGTTTTATTCATCCAAAAAGCATCAAAAAAGCATGTTTGTGATTTTGCGGCGTTTTTCCCTTTCTCATTGTTTTCTATGGGTAAAAAATCCCACTACAAAAATGCCCAAAAACTTGACATGCTGCATTTTTTTTAAAAAGGCAAGTTTCCAATTCATTCAGGAAAAAAAAGCCGTCATGTGTACAAGATTTCTGAAATCTCATTGCTTTTGCTGGTACTGTGACAAGCCGTTTTTAATTTGCACAAAAAATACAGCAAAAACGCAATGTGTGAACATACCGTAGCTCAAGGCCGTGTTCACATGCAGCGTTTTGTTTATACAAATGAAAAGCTGCTTTTTTCAGTAGCAGCAAAAGCTGTGAGATTCCAGAAATCTCATGCACAAGTGGCTTTTTTTCCTGAATTTGTGAAACGCAGTTTGTCAACACTTGCAGATTTTTTGCAATGTTTTTTTCACCCATAGAAAGCAACAAAAAAGAAAAAAATGCTGCAAAAAAACACCAATGGTTTTTTTTTAAACCGTTCTTGGTGAATAAGATTAATTTTATTACATATGTGCTGTAGACAAAACACAAGTGTAATCTGCATCCAAAAAATGCTGCAAAACAGGAGTTTTGAGTGCATTTTTTAGTGCCAAGAGACCAGGTTTTGGGTGCAGAAAAAAAAGCGGAGTGTGAACATACCCTAAATGTTAATATAGTGTAGCATAAGTCATTTACTCACCAATCGCCATTTCTCCGGTTTCTGGCGCTGGTGCTGTCCACTTCTGAGTCACAAGGCGGCGTTTCCGATTTCCTGGTCACACTGGGTTCTGTGTGTGAGCGATAAGTCATGATCCTTGAGTAAATTACCGCACTTATACACTATATATAAACACGCATACAGGTTTAGAGAATAAAAAAAATAACAATCTTCTTTAAAGGGAATCTGTCACTAGGTTTTTGCTCCCCCATCTGAGAGCAGCATAATATAGATACAGAGACCCTGATTCCAGCGATGTGTCACTTACTGAGCTGTTTGCTGTCAATATTTTCTCTGCTGCAGATCTAGCAGTTATACAGACCTCATGAATATGCTGGACTACCTGCAGCACGCCAAGTAGTCCTGCAATGATAATCTACTGCTGGTTAAACCGTGATTTTATCAAAACTACACTAAGCAGCTCAGTAAGTGACACATCGCTGGAATCAGGGTCTCGGCCCCTACCCCTACCCCTGCCCTCTGCAAAATCCTGGTGACTGATTCCTTTAAATGACAGTGCCCACAGACTGTGAAAATTATGGAGTATAAGGCTAAAGAAGCTCTTCATCCCCTGCACAGCGGAGCTCCCATTTTTTGAGTCACTTTTCTTTTTTTTGTGTATGCGTTGCTGTCTGTTTTTCTGTTGTTTTTTTCCACCAAAATCATAAAAATTGTCGCACGCAGTTTTTGAACTTTGTGCATAGTCAAAAAAAAAGTATTTTTTTATTTTTTTTGTTTAACCATTTCTGTGGCCTTTTAGGTCCCAAAATGTGGCAAAAATTGCACAAAAAAAAAAATAATAAAATTCTGGTGTACTTATGTATAGGGCTGGGATAGGAGCACAATTATACAAAAAAACTGACTTTTCGAAAAAGTTGCAATGATAAATGAGGCAAAACCGGAAACCCTAAATTCCGCTCACAGTAGCAAACTGAAAAAATAAAAATAAATAAAAAAAAACAAACAACCACAGACGTGCACATAATAAAGGGACTATAAAAAAGCGCAAATGGAAAGATGGGTATGGTGCAAAAAAAAAAAAAATAGAGAAAAAAAAAATGATGAATAGGCGGCTTTCTGCTTCTTTGTATGAGCCGCCTGACCTCGCTCTGCACATTCCCAGGAGACGACATCATTGTGCTCAATGTTATTAATGGTGACAAGGGAGGAAGTCATCAGTAATAATGGCCGTTCAGGAAGGTCAGGAATGGGGAAAGCAAAATCCGGCATCCAGGGCAAAGCACACCCTATTCACAGTGTGAGGAAAGCCGAGAAAAGCGCCACCAATCTCCTTGTGTGAACAAAGCCTTAAAGCGCACCAATCACCAGGATTTTCCTATATAGGCTAAAGCCAGGGCTATACTGGCACTATCAGGCTGATTATATACATGCCTTTAGTTGTCAGCTCGGATGTATAGGTTTTGAAACACAATCAAGTAAAGTTTGTAAAATGAGCAGTTTTTGATTGGCAGCAGCTACCGATCAGCTGATAGATGGGGCGGGTATTCATAGTGATTCCCGCCCCCCGGCCTGTCTGTCCTCCCACTGTTATCTATGCTAATTCTATTAAAGAATCGTTTTACTGACTAGAAGGACCTGTGCTGATGTCATACTCATGTGACTAGAAGGGGCGGGGCCTCAGCCAACATAGCTGATACAAGGAAGCAACATTATTTTTCTGTTGGCTGAGGTCCCAACCCTTCTGGTCACATGGGTATGACATCAGCACAGGTCCTTCTAGTCATTTAGTAAAAAGCTTCTATAATAGAATTAGCATAAATAACACGGGGAGGAAGGACAGGAGTCGGGAATCACTATGAATACCCACCCCAGCTATCAGCTGATCGGCAGCTTCTGTCAATCAAAAAGCTGCTCATTTTACAAACTTTAATTCCTTGTGTTTCAAAACCTATACATCCGAGCTGACAACTATAGGTATGTATAGTATCAGCATGATAGTGCCAGTATAGCACCGGTTTTAGGTTATATAGGAAAATCCTGGTGATTGGTGCGCTTTAAACAGGGGGTCTCCATAAAATAGTTATAAAGTTTGTAATAACATACATTGGGGTCAAAAAAGATTGTAGGCTCTTTGTTTAAGAGCCTTATTAATAAAAAAAGTGAATCAATTTTGTGAATAATCTTGACTACCGTTTTGTGTCTGCAGCTCCTATGCATCCCCAGACAGTAATCGAGCCCAGGGTAGCGTGGCTTTGTAGTCCTCCTTCATTTTATCTGCTCTTCTAACCAATAAAATAAAGGGGACAGACAGCTGCAGCTTCTGACTACACAGAGAGTGTTTGTGGTCTGTTACCATGGAGACACATATGTTTACAAATAAGCTGTATGAAGAAATCAATAGGAAACTTCTAATCAAGACCTTTTATAAAGTTGCCTATTTGTTTATGTTTAGATGCATAAAATGATAATAATAGAAAAAAAGGCTGTGACATAAAACAGGAAAATCCCTTTAAATGATTTATATACTGGAGGAGAGAGGGTCCTGGAAACTTCCCATACGTTGTTCTCCGGCAGGTCACCGGCTCCGGCGCAGCGCACGTTCCAGGGGAACAGATGTCTGACGACCTTTGGGGAATATCCAGAGATGTCCACAGGAAATCTGAGCTTTACAGAACAGGAAAAGCAAATTATACCTATAGCAACAATAGGGGGGTAAACAGAGGCCCCTTACCACTGTATACAGTATTGTCCCCCCTCTTTATTATTATGGGGGGACCACCAAAAGACAGGAGGAGAGCTGTATACAGATCCCAGACCTCCGAGGTGACATGATAATCTTATAATATACAATGGGGGATCATTACACCTTATATATAGCTATTATACCCCATAATAATGCCAACCACATATATAGTGCATACCCCCATAACAGTGCCAGCTATTATACCCCCATAATAATCCCAACCACATATATAGTGCATACCCCCATAACAGTGCCAGCTATTATACCCCCATAATAATCCCAACCACATATATAGTGCATACCCCCATAACAGTGCCAGCTATTATACCCCCATAATAATCCCAACCACATATATAGTGCATACCCCCATAACAGTGCCAGCTATTATACCCCCATAATAATCCCAACCACATATATAGTGCATACCCCCATAACAGTGCCAGCTATTATACCCCCATAATAATCCCAACTACATATATAGTGCATACCCCCATAACAGTGCCAGCTATTATACCCCCATAATAATCCCAACCACATATATAGTGCATACCCACATAACAGTGCCAGCTATTATACCCCCATAATAATGCCAACCACATATATAGTGCATACCCCCATAACAGTGCCAGCTATTATACCCCCATAATAATCCCAACCACATATCTAGTGCATACCTCCATAACAGTGCCAGCTATTATACCCCCATAATAATGCCAACCACATATGTAGTGCATACCCCCATAACAGTGCCAGCCATTATACCCCCATAATAATCCCAACCACATATATAGTGCATACCCCCATAACAGTGCCAGCTATTATACCCCCATAATAATGTCAACCACATACATAGTGCATACCCCCATAACAGTGCCAACTATTATACCCCCATAATAATCCGAACCACATATATAGTGCATACCCCCATAACAGTGCCAGCTATTATACCCCCATAATAATCCCAACCACATATATAGTGCATACCCCCATAACAGTGCCAGCTATTATACCCCCATAATTATCCCAACCACATATACAGTGCCTACAAATAGTCTTCAACCCCCTGCAGATTTAGCAGGTTTGATAAGATGCAAATAAGTTAGAGCCTGCAAACTTCAAACAAGAGCAGGATTTATTAACAGATGCATAAATCTTACAAACCAACAAGTTATGTTGCTCAGTTAAATTTTAATAAATTTTCAACATAAAAGTGTGGGTCAATTATTATTCAACCCCTAGGTTTAATATTTTGTGGAATAGCCCTTGTTTGCAATTACAGCTAATAATCGTCTTTTATAAGACCTGATCAGGCCGGCACAGGTCTCTGGAGTTATCTTGGCCCACTCCTCCATGCAGATCTTCTCCAAGTTATCTAGGTTCTTTGGGTGTCTCATGTGGACTTTAATCTTGAGCTCCTTCCACAAGTTTTCAATTGGGTTAAGGTCAGGAGACTGACTAGGCCACTGCAACACCTTGATTTTTTCCCTCTTGAACCAGGCCTTGGTTTTCTTGGCTGTGTGCTTTGGGTCGTTGTCTTGTTAGAAGATGAAATGACGACCCATCTTAAGATCCTTGATGGTGGAGTGGAGGTTCTTGGCCAAAATCTCCAGGTAGGCCGTGCTATCCATCTTCCCATGGATGCGGACCAGATGGCCAGGCCCCTTGGCTGAGAAACAGCCCCACAGCATGATGCTCCCACCACCATGCTTGACTGTAGGGATGGTATTCTTGGGGTCGTATGCAGTGCCATCCAGTCTCCAAACGTCACGTGTGTGGTTGGCACCAAAGATCTCGATCTTGGTCTCATCAGACTAGAGAACCTTGAACCAGTCTGTCTCAGAGTCCTCCAAGTGATCATGAGCAAACTGTAGACGAGCCTTGACATGACGCTTTGAAAGTAAAGGTACCTTACGGGCTCGTCTGGAACGGAGACCATTGCGGTGGAGTACGTTACTTATGGTATTGACTGAAACCAATGTCCCCACTGCCATGAGATCTTCCCGGAGCTCCTTCCTTGTTGTCCTTGGGTTAGCCTTGACTCTTCGGACAAGCCTGGCCTCGGCACGGGTGGAAACTTTCAAAGGCTGTCCAGGCCGTGGAAGGCTAACAGTAGTTCCATAAGCCTTCCACTTCCGGATGATGCTCCCAACAGTGGAGACAGGTAGGCCCAACTCCTTGGAAAGGGTTTTGTACCCCTTGCCAGCCTTGTGACCCTCCACGATCTTGTCTCTGATGGCCTTGGAATGCTCCTTTGTCTTTCCCATGTTGACCAAGTATGAGTGCTGTTCACAAGTTTGGGGAGGGTCTTAATTAGTCAGAAAAGGCTGGAAAAAGAGATAATTAATCCAAACATGTGAAGCTCATTGTTCTTTGTGCCTGAAATACTTCTTAGGCCAGTTTCACACATCCTTCTTTTTGCCCGTTTGGTGGATCCGGCGCGCTCCCGTACAGTGAATACAGTACAATGACAGCGCAACAAGCGCCAGCCACGTGCTGTCATGTGACCGGCGCATGTGACCTGGAAGTTACAGCGATGTCATTGTACTGTATTCACTGTACGGGAGCGCGCCGGATCCGCGAAACCGCCAAAAAGAAGGATGTGTGAGTGAGCCCTTAATACTTGGAAACCAAACAGAATTCTGGTGGTTTGAGGGGTTGAATAATAAATGACCCTCTGAATAAACTTTTCACAATTTAAAAAAAAAGAAATAACATTCTTTTTTGCTGCATTTCACACTTCCAGGCTGATCTACAGTCCAAATGTCACAATGCCAAGTTATTCCGAATGTGTAAACCTGCTAAATCTGCAGGGGGTTGAAGACTACTTGTAGGCCCTGTATAGTGCATACCCCCATAACAGTGCCAGCTATTATACCCCCATAATAATCCCAACCACATATATAGTGCATACCCCCATAACAGTACCAGCAATTACACCCCAATAATAATGCAAATATAGTACATAGCCCCATAACAGTGCCAGCTATTATACCGCCATAATAATGCAAATATAATGCATATCCCCATAACTTATACCCCCATAAGGCAACCCCAAATATAGTGAACACCCCATAATAGTGCCAGCTATTATACCGCCATAATAAGGCAACCACAATTATAGTGAACACCCCATAACAGTGCCAGCTATTATACCCTCATAATAATCCCAACCACATATACAGTGCATACCCCATAACAGTGCCAGCTATTATACCTCCATAATAAGGCTACTTTCACACATCCGGTTTTAGCAGTGCGGCTCAATCCGGCTGTGAAACCTATGCAACGGATGCGGCGAAAACACCGCATCCTTTGCATGTTTTTACATGCGGTCGGTCCGTTTTTTTCCGGTTGCAGCACGTTACTGAGCATGCGCAGTGGAAAAAACCGCATGCGGCTTCCGGATGCGTTTTTTTCCGCATCGCGCCGCATTCGGTATCCATAGGCATGCATTGAAAATGCGCCGCAGCGGCCGGATGCGGCGCGATGCGGTTTTTTTTTGCCGGAGCAAAAAACGTTGCAGGGAACGTTCTATCCAGCCGCCGCATCGGCTAAATCTGCCGCATGCGGCAAAAAACTGACCGAACGCAAGCCCCTGCGGCACAATACGGCACTAATGTAAGGCTACTTTCACACATCCGGATTTTGCTCTGTGGCACAATACGGCGTTCTGCAGAAAAACCGCAACCGTTCCCTGCAACGTTTTTTGCTCCGGCAAAAAAAAAACGCATCGCGCCGCATCCGGCCGCTGCGGCGCATTTTCAATGCATGCCTATGGATGCCGGATGCTGCGCGATGTGGGAAAAAACGCATCCGGCCGCCGCATGCGGTTTTTTCCACTGCGCATGCTCAGTAGCGTGCCGCAACCGGAAAAAACCGGACCGACCGCATGTAAAAACGTATGCAAAGGATGCGGTGTTTTCGCCGCATCCGTTGCATAGGTTTCACAGCCGGATTGAGCCGCACGGCTCAAACCGGATGTGTGAAAGTAGCCTAAGTCTATGCAAAAAAACCCGCAACCGGCGTTACAAAAGCCGGTTGCGGTTTTTCTGCAGAACGCCGTATTGTGCCGCAGAGCAAAATCCGGATGTGTGAAAGTAGCCTAAGGCCAACCACAAATATAGTGAATACCCCATAACAGCGCCAGATATTATTATTATACCTCGATAATAATGCCAGTCACACATATCATATAGTGAATACCGCCATACAGTGCCAAGTATAATGTTCAATACTATTAGCAACCACAAATTATTGATATATAGCGCCAGTCACTATGGCGCCTGGCACAAATACCGCCACAGCAGTGCCAGCGGATCCCATGAGGCGCACATTGCTAATAAGGATCAGAACTGACCAGGCACGATGCCATGATACAGGGCCAGTGCCAGGCAAAAGTCACACAGCCTGGAAAGACATGTGCATGAATGACTTTCCCATATTAAAGATGGCCGCCACAGCTCGCTGGACGTAGCGTGATTACGTCAGATACACTCCAACGGGAGGCGGGGCGTGTGTCAGCTGTGTACGGAGCATCGGATGGGTGAATCCAATGCGCGAACCGGATAGTTCAGGGGCTGATCCCCCTGTATCCGCCATCCCCGGGCGCCTCCGGCCGCACATGGCCCCTGCGTCATCTATACACACAGGTATGTACACAACATACACAGACACACACAACATACACAGACACACACAACATACACAGACACACACAACATACACAGAGACACACACAACATACACAGACACAGGTATATGTACAACATACACAGAGGGACACACAACAGACACACAGGTATGTACACAACATACACAGACACACAGGTATGTACACAACATACACAGACACACAGGTATGTACACAACATACACAGACACACAGGTATGTACACAACATAAACAGACACACAGGTATGTACACAACATACACAGACACACACACAACATACACAGACACAGGTATATGTACAACATACACAGAGGGACACACAACAGACACACAGGTATGTACACAACATACACAGAGGGACACACAACAGACACACAGGTATGTACACAACATACACAGAGGGACACACAACAGACACACAGGTATGTACACAACATACACAGGTA
Source organism: Anomaloglossus baeobatrachus (assembly GCF_048569485.1). Classification (NCBI taxonomy): domain Eukaryota; kingdom Metazoa; phylum Chordata; class Amphibia; order Anura; family Aromobatidae; genus Anomaloglossus; species Anomaloglossus baeobatrachus. The sequence goes on from NC_134362.1 coordinate 34,673,538, forward strand.
TGTACACAACATACACAGGTATGTACACAACATACACAGACACACAGGTATGTACACAACATACACAGACACACACACAACATACACAGACACAGGTATATGTACAACATACACAGAGGGACACACAACAGACACACAGGTATGTACACAACATACACAGGTATGTACACAACATACACAGGTATGTACACAACATACACAGCATACACAACATACACAGAGACACACGCAACATACACAGAGACACACGCAACATACACAGACACAGGTATATGTACAACATACACAGAGGGACACACAACAGACACACAGGTATGTACACAACATACACAGACACACAGGTATGTACACAACATACACAGACACACACACAACATACACAGACACAGGTATATGTACAACATACACAGAGGGACACACAACAGACACACAGGTATGTACACAACATACACAGGTATGTACACAACATACACAGCATACACAACATACACAGACACACGCAACATACACAGAGACACACGCAACATACACAGAGACACACGCAACATACACAGACACACGCAACATACACAGACACACGCAACATACACAGAGACACACGCAACATACACAGACACAGGTATATGTACAACATACACAGAGGGACACACAACAGACACACAGGTATGTACACAACATACACAGGTATGTACACAACATACACAGGTATGTACACAACATACACAGGTATGTACACAACATACACAGGTATGTACACAACATACACAGGTATGTACACAACATACACAGACACACAGGTATGTACACAACATACACAGGTATGTACACAACATACACAGACACACAGGTATGTACACAACATACACAGGTATGTACACAACATACACAGAGACACACACAACATACACAGACACAGGTATATGTACAACATACACAAGAGGGACACACAACAGACACACAGGTATGTACACAACATACACAGGTATGTACACAACATACACAGGTATGTACACAACATACACAGACACACAGGTATGTACACAACATACACAGGTATGTACACAACATACACAGACACACAGGTATGTACACAACATACACAGGTATGTACACAACATACACAGACACACAGGTATGTACACAACATACACAGGTATGTACACAACATACACAGACACACAGGTATGTACACAACATACACAGGTATGTACACAACATACACAGACACACAGGTATGTACACAACATACACAGGTATGTACACAACATACACAGACACACAGGTATGTACACAACATACACAGGTATGTACACAACATACACAGACACACAGGTATGTACACAACATACACAGGTATGTACACAACATACACAGACACACAGGTATGTACACAACATACACAGACACACAGGTATGTACACAACATACACAGACACACAGGTATGTACACAACATACACAGACACACACAACATACACAGACACACAGGTATGTACACAACATACACAGACACACACAACATACACAGACACACAGGTATGTACACAACATACACAGACACACAGGTATGTACACAACATACACAGACACACACAACATACACAGACACACAGGTATGTACACAACATACACAGACACACACAACATACACAGACACACAGGTATGTACACAACATACACAGACACACACAACATACACAGACACACAGGTATGTACACAACATACACAGACACACACAACATACACAGACACACAGGTATGTACACAACATACACAGACACACACAACATACACAGACACACAGGTATGTACACAACATACACAGACACACACAACATACACAGACACACAGGTATGTACACAACATACACAGACACACACAACATACACAGACACACAGGTATGTACACAACATACACAGACACACACAACATACACAGACACACAGGTATGTACACAACATACACAGACACACACAACATACACAGACACACAGGTATGTACACAGCATACACAGACACACACAACATACACAGACACACAGGTATGTACACAGCATACACAGACACACACAACATACACAGACACACAGGTATGTACACAGCATACACAGACACACACAACATACACAGACACACAGGTATGTACACAGCATACACAGACACACACAACATACACAGACACACAGGTATGTACACAGCATACACAGACACACACAACATACACAGACACACAGGTATGTACACAACATACACAGACACACACAACATACACAGACACACAGGTATGTACACAGCATACACAGACACACACAACATACACAGACACACAGGTATGTACACAGCATACACAGACACACACAACATACACAGACACACAGGTATGTACACAGCATACACAGACACACACAACATACACAGACACACAGGTATGTACACAGCATGCACAGACACACACAACATACACAGACACACAGGTATGTACACAGCATGCACAGACACACACAACATACACAGACACACAGGTATGTACACAGCATACACAGACACACACAACATACACAGACACACAGGTATGTACACAGCATACACAGACACACACAACATACACAGACACACAGGTATGTACACAGCATACACAGACACACACAACATACACAGACACACAGGTATGTACACAGCATACACAGACACACACAACATACACAGACACACAGGTATGTACACAGCATACACAGACACACACAACATACACAGACACACAGGTATGTACACAGCATACACAGACACACACAACATACACAGACACACAGGTATGTACACAGCATACACAGACACACACAACATACACAGACACACAGGTATGTACACAGCATACACAGACACACACAACATACACAGACACACAGGTATGTACACAGCATACACAGACACACACAACATACACAGACACACAGGTATGTACACAGCATACACAGACACACACAACATACACAGACACACAGGTATGTACACAGCATACACAGACACACACAACATACACAGACACACAGGTATGTACACAGCATACACAGACACACACAACATACACAGACACACAGGTATGTACACAGCATACACAGACACACACAACATACACAGACACACAGGTATGTACACAGCATACACAGACACACACAACATACACAGACACACAGGTATGTACACAGCATACACAGACACACACAACATACACAGACACACAGGTATGTACACAGCATACACAGACACACACAACATACACAGACACACAGGTATGTTCACAGCATACACAGACACACACAACATACACAGACACACAGGTATGTACACAGCATACACAGACACACACAACATACACAGACACACAGGTATGTACACAGCATACACAGACACACACAACATACACAGACACACAGGTATGTTCACAGCATACACAGACACACACAACATACACAGACACACAGGTATGTACACAGCATACACAGACACACACAACATACACAGACACACAGGTATGTACACAGCATACACAGACACACACAACATACACAGACACACAGGTATGTACACAGCATACACAGACACACACAACATACACAGACACACAGGTATGTACACAGCATACACAGACACACACAACATACACAGACACACAGGTATGTACACAGCATACACAGACACACACAACATACACAGACACACAGGTATGTACACAGCATACACAGACACACACAACATACACAGACACACAGGTATGTACACAACATACACAGACACACACAACATACACAGACACACAGGTATGTACACAACATACACAGACACACACAACATACACAGACACACAGGTATGTACACAACATACACAGACACACACAACATACACAGACACACAGGTATGTACACAACATACACAGACAGACACAACATACACAGACACACAGGTATGTACACAACATACACAGACACACACAACATACACAGACACACAGGTATGTACACAACATACACAGACAGACACAACATACACAGACACACAGGTATGTACACAACATACACAGACACACACAACATACACAGACACACAGGTATGTACACAACATACACAGACAGACACAACATACACAGACACACAGGTATGTACACAACATACACAGACAGACACAACATACACAGACACACAGGTATGTACACAACATACACAGACAGACACAACATACACAGACACACAGGTATGTACACAACATACACAGACACACACAACATACACAGACACACAGGTATGTATACAACATACACAGAGGGACACGGGTATGTACACAGCATACACAGAGGGACACGGGTATGTACACAGCATACACAGACACACACAACATACACAGACACACAGGTATGTACACAACATACACAGACACACACAACATACACAGACACACAGGTATGTACACAACATACACAGAGGGACACGGGTATGTACACAGCATACACAGAGGGACACGGGTATGTACACAGCATACACAGAGGGACACGGGTAAGTACACAGCATGCACAGAGGGACACTGGTATGTACACAGCATACACAGAGGGACACTGGTATGTACACAGCATGCACAGAGGGACACTGGTATGTACACAGCATACACAGGGACACTGGTATGTACACAGCATACACAGAGGGACACGGGTATGTACACAGCATACACAGAGGGACACGGGTATGTACACAGCATACACAGAGGGACACGGGTATGTACACAGCATACACAGAGGGACACGGGTATGTACACAGCATACACAGGGACACTGGTATGTACACAGCATACACAGAGGGACACGGGTATGTACACAGCATACACAGAGGGACACGGGTATGTACACAGCATACACAGAGGGACACGGGTATGTACACAGCATACACAGAGGGACACGGGTATGTACACAGCATACACAGAGGGACACGGGTATGTACACAGCATACACAGAGGGACACTGGTATGTACACAGCATACACAGAGGGACACGGGTATGTACACAGCATACACAGAGGGACACGGGTATGTACACAGCATACACAGAGGGACACGGGTATGTACACAGCATACACAGAGGGACACGGGTATGTACACAACATACACAGAGGGATACTGGTATGTACACAGCATGCACAGAGGGACACGGGTATGTACACAGCATACACAGAGGGACACGGGTATGTACACAGAGGGACACGGCTATGTACACAGCATACACAGAGGGACACGGGTAAGTACACAACATACACAGAGGGATACTGGTATGTACACAGCATACACAGAGGGACACTGGTATGTACACAGCATACACAGAGGGACACTGGTATGTACACAGCATACACAGAGGGACACGGGTATGTACACAGCATACACAGAGGGACACGGGTATGTACACAGCATACACAGAGGGACACGGGTATGTACACAGCATACACAGAGGGACACGGGTATGTACACAGCATACACAGAGGGACACAACATACACAGACACACAGGTATGTACACAACATACACAGACACACACAACATACACAGACACACAGGTATGTACACAACATACACAGACAGACACAACATACACAGACACACAGGTATGTACACAACATACACAGACAGACACAACATACACAGACACACAGGTATGTACACAACATACACAGACACACACAACATACACAGACACACAGGTATGTATACAACATACACAGAGGGACACGGGTATGTACACAGCATACACAGAGGGACACGGGTATGTACACAGCATACACAGACACACACAACATACACAGACACACAGGTATGTACACAACATACACAGACACACACAACATACACAGACACACAGGTATGTATACAACATACACAGAGGGACACGGGTATGTACACAGCATACACAGAGGGACACGGGTATGTACACAGCATACACAGAGGGACACGGGTAAGTACACAGCATGCACAGAGGGACACTGGTATGTACACAGCATACACAGAGGGACACTGGTATGTACACAGCATGCACAGAGGGACACTGGTATGTACACAGCATACACAGGGACACTGGTATGTACACAGCATACACAGAGGGACACGGGTATGTACACAGCATACACAGAGGGACACGGGTATGTACACAGCATACACAGAGGGACACGGGTATGTACACAGCATACACAGAGGGACACGGGTATGTACACAGCATACACAGGGACACTGGTATGTACACAGCATACACAGAGGGACACGGGTATGTACACAGCATACACAGAGGGACACGGGTATGTACACAGCATACACAGAGGGACACGGGTATGTACACAGCATACACAGAGGGACACGGGTATGTACACAGCATACACAGGGACACTGGTATGTACACAGCATACACAGAGGGACACGGGTATGTACACAGCATACACAGAGGGACACGGGTATGTACACAGCATACACAGAGGGACACGGGTATGTACACAGCATACACAGAGGGACACGGGTATGTACACAGCATACACAGAGGGACACGGGTATGTACACAGCATACACAGAGGGACACTGGTATGTACACAGCATACACAGAGGGACACTGGTATGTACACAGCATACACAGAGGGACACGGGTATGTGTGACGGGGTGTACAGCAGAGCAAGGAGAGACAACAGGCCGAGGAACGATCCAACAGGTTTATTCACAAGAATACAGGAACAGCACACGACAAGTCCAAATAAAACAGATTCGGGGGCCCTTCCCGACAATCCTCGGACCGGATTACAAAGCAATCGTCCTTACAGTAGTCCAAAGAGTTCCACACAATCCCACGGGCCGCCACACAGGCCTAGCTCCGTCCGTGTCCACAGCCACACAGGCTGGAGCTCCTGCTCCCTTCAAGTTTCAGCTCACTCTGCCTGAATCTCCCAGGTAAGCAGAGTTTACACTAGTTGGACTCTAGGCACACCTCCCCCTGGCCATTTGATGCATGAATGGACTTTAGACTGCTGGCTCTGTTCTGTTTACCAAGTTGTTGTTGGAGAAGTCCCATGCTGAGAAGAACAATATATATATGCAACCCCCACCAAATCAATGACAATAGCTACTGCTGAAGCCTGAGTGCAAGATGATACAGGCTGGGGGGAAGGTATGGTCACTTACATCCCAAGACATAGTATTACAGCAAATACAGTGAGAAGGTAAAATACATCACATGGCATCTTATACAAAAATATGGGATGGAGAAAACTACATACATCATGACAGTATGTACACAGCATACACAGAGGGACACGGGTATGTACACAGCATACACAGAGGGACACGGGTATGTACACAGCATACACAGAGGGACACGGGTATGTACACAGCATACACAGAGGGACACGGGTATGTACACAGCATACACAGAGGGACACTGGTATGTACACAGCATACACAGAGGGACACTGGTATGTACACAGCATACACAGAGGGACACGGGTATGTACACAGCATACACAGAGGGACACGGGTATGTACACAGCATACACAGAGGGACACGGGTATGTACACAGCATACACAGAGGGACACGGGTATGTACACAGCATACACAGAGGGACACGGGTATGTACACAACATACACAGAGGGACACGGGTATGTACACAGCATACACAGAGGGACACGGGTAAGTACACAACATACACAGAGGGATACTGGTATGTACACAGCATGCACAGAGGGACACGGGTATGTACACAGCATGCACAGAGGGACACGGGTATGTACACAGCATACACAGAGGGACACGGGTATGTACACAGAGGGACACGGGTATGTACACAGCATACACAGAGGGACACGGGTAAGTACACAACATACACAGAGGGATACTGGTATGTACACAGCATGCACAGAGGGACACGGGTATGTACACAGCATGCACAGAGGGACACGGGTATGTACACAGCATGCACAGAGGGACACTGGTATGTACACAGCATACACAGGGACACTGGTATGTACACAGCATACACAGAGGGACACGGGTATGTACACAGCATACACAGAGGGACACGGGTATGTACACAGCATACACAGAGGGACACGGGTATGTACACAGCATACACAGAGGGACACGGGTATGTACACAGCATACACAGAGGGACACGGGTATGTACACAGCATACACAGAGGGACACGGGTATGTACACAGCATACACAGAGGGACACGGGTAAGTACACAACATACACAGAGGGACACGGGTAAGTACACAACATACACAGAGGGATACTGGTATGTACACAGCATACACAGAGGGACACGGGTATGTACACAACATACACAGAGGGACACGGGTATGTACACAGCATGCACAGAGGGACACGGGTATGTACACAGAGGGACACGGGTATGTACACAGCATGCACAGAGGGACACGGGTATGTACACAGCATACACAGAGGGACACGGGTATGTACACAGCATGCACAGAGGGACACGGGTATGTACACAGCATACACAGAGGGACACGGGTATGTACACAGCATACACAGAGGGACACGGGTATGTACACAGCATACACAGAGGGACACGGGTATGTACACAGCATACACAGAGGGACACGGGTATGTACACAGCATACACAGAGGGACACGGGTATGTACACAGCATACACAGAGGGACACGGGTATGTACACAGCATACACAGAGGGACACGGGTATGTACACAGCATGCACAGAGGGACACGGGTATGTACACAGCATGCACAGAGGGACACGGGTATGTACACAGCATGCACAGAGGGACACGGGTATGTACACAGCATGCACAGAGGGACACGGGTATGTACACAGCATGCACAGAGGGACACGGGTATGTACACAGCATGCACAGAGGGACACGGGTATGTACACAGCATACACAGAGGGACACTGGTATGTACACAGCATACACAGAGGGACACGGGTATGTACACAGCATGCACAGAGGGACACGGGTATGTACACAGAGGGACACGGGTATGTACACAGCATACACAGAGGGACACGGGTATGTACACAGCATACACAGAGGGACACGGGTATGTACACAGCATACACAGAGGGACACGGGTATGTACACAGCATACACAGAGGGACACGGGTATGTACACAGCATGCACAGAGGGACACGGGTATGTACACAGCATGCACAGAGGGACACGGGTATGTACACAGAGGGACACGGGTATGTACACAGCATACACAGAGGGACACGGGTATGTACACAGCATACACAGAGGGACACGGGTATGTACACAGCATACACAGAGGGACACGGGTATGTACACAGCATACACAGAGGGACACGGGTATGTACACAGCATACACAGAGGGACACGGGTATGTACACAGCATACACAGAGGGACACGGGTGTGTGTACACAGCATACACAGAGGGACACGGGTGTGTGTACACGGCATACACACAGACGCACACATACAGGTACATGCACAACATACACCCCCTCCCCCCCCCCTCCCCAACCCCCCCTGCAGCGTCTTTGTGTATAGTGCACACATCACACGGAACGTTGTTCTCTGCTGTTTGTAGTGGAGATCAGACCGGTGACTCTCTGCTCGGGCTGTTCTAGTGCTCACAGCAGCACAGAGTATTTCAGGAGAGGGTTGTGTTGATCCTGTAGAAAGTCACAGATTAACAGACCTCATTGCTCTGCGCTGCAGGAGACGCGGTTCCTTCACGGTGTCTTATTGATTAGCGCTTCTCCTCATTGGATCCAGCCCGTCCTGTGGGGCTCATTACCGCATTACTTAGTGGGAGGGGCCAGGTTTCCCGCAGCACATTGTATTTAAGGAGAGGTGTATATTTGTATCCCACCTTTGCAGGATTGCAGAACAAGACCTAAATTCTCTTGAGGAAGGGATTCGGCCGCCCCCAGCCATGGGACAGCAGCTGACCAGCCAGGCCGTGATGAACAAGCTTCCTGAGAAAGTCGTCAAACACGCGGCCCTAGTGCGCGAGAGCGGCTTCCTGACGTACGAGGAGTTCCTGGGCCGAGTGGCGGAGCTTAATGATGTGTAAGAGAAGGACGTATATCAATCACCCCTCACTCTGTGCATGACTAGTAGAACTCTGCCTGGTAGCATAGAGAGTCCATAGCATTCCTGCGTCACTGCTCTGGCGGGGGTGGGGTCTTTAGCGTCACTGTGTCGGGGTGGTTGGTCCTTAGCGTCGCTGTGCCAAGGGTGGTTGTTCCTTAGCGTCACTGTGTCAGGGTGGTTGGTCCTTAGCGTAGCTGCGCCAGGGGTGGTTGGTCCTTAGCGTCGCTGCGTCGGGGGTGGTTGGTCCTTAGCGTAGCTGCGTCGGGGGTGGTTGGTCCTTAGCGTAGCTGCGTCGGGGGTGGTTGGTCCTTAGCGTAGCTGCGTCGGGGGTGCTTGGTCCTTAGCGTAGCTGCGCGTTGGGGGTGGTTGGTCCTTAGCGTAGCTGCGTCGGGGGTGGTTGGTCCTTAGCGTCGCTGCGTCGGGGGTGCTTGGTCCTTAGCGTCGCTGCGTCGGGGGTGGTTGGTCCTTAGCGTCGCTGCGTCGGGGGTGGTTGGTCCTTAGCGTCGCTGCGTCGGGGGTGGTTGGTCCTTAGCGTCGCTGCGTCGGGAGTGGTTGATCCTTAGCGTCGCTGTGCCAAGGGTGGTTGGTCCTTAGCGTCGCTGCGCCGGGGGTGGTTGGTCCTTAGCGTTGCTGCGCCGGGGGTGGTTGGTCCTTAGGGTCGCTGCGCCGGGGGTGGTTGGTCCTTAGGGTCGCTGCGCCGGGGGTGGTTGGTCCTTAGCGTCGCTGCGCCGGGGGTGGTTGGTCCTTAGCATCGCTGCGCCGGGGGTGGTTGGTCCTTAGCATCGCTGCGCCGGGGGTGGTTGGTCCTTAGCATCGCTGCGCCGGGGGTGGTTGGTCCTTAGCGTCGCTGCGCCGGGGGTGGTTGGTCCTTAGCGTCGCTGCGCCGGGGGTGGTTGGTCCTTAGCGTCGCTGCGCCAGCGGAACAAATATCTGGATGAGTGAAGCCTACAGAGGAGGGCGCTGTTGGATGGCGCTCCTGGACAGGAAAGCTGTAAATGAAGCCTATTCTTATACTCGTACACTATAGTGCCGCCATATGTCCGTCCAGCAGTGTTCCCTGTAATGTACAGTGAATAGTCTTATCCTGCCATCGCCGGTCTGGTCACCTTGGCGTCGTTCATGCGCAGCGCCCCCTTTGTGCTGGCCGCTTGTATCGCAGGTCTCGGAGGGGACGCGTTTCTGTTTTCTGACTTGCTCTCTCCTATCGCAGCACGTCGAGGCTGGCCGCGGGGCAGGACAAGCATCTCCTGTTTGAAGTGCAGCCGGGCTCGGACTCCTCCGCTCTGTGGAAGGTCGTGGTCCGCGTTTTGTGCACGAAGGTGGGTGCGACCCGTGGCTTTATATCAGGCTGGATCGGGCACTAGTGTTAGCTTTGACCTGCTGAGACTTGTAGTTCCACAACCGATGATGCTCATTAATGATTTTGCCTTTGTGTACACTCTGTCACATTTATTGTTTCTCTCCAGATTAATAAGACGAGCGGCATCGTGGAGATATCGAGGATCATGAATCTCTACCAGTTCATCCAGCTGTACAAAGACATCACCAGCCATGCCACCGGCGTGTTCACCCAGAGCAGCGAGGCCTCCGAGGACCACGCCCAGAGCCTGGCATCGCTCTCCTCCTGCCAGGCCAGCATCCTAATGGGGAGGTAAGTGATCACCCCACCCAATATGACCACCCTCTCCCCATCTGCACCGTGCTCGGCCGCACACGTCAGCACAGGGGACCCCCCCCCATCTGCACCGTCCTTGGTCGCACACATCAGCGCAGGGGACCCCCCCCAACTGCACTGTCCTCTGCCGCACACGTCAGTGCAGGGACCTCCCCCATCTGCACCGTCCTCTGCCGCACACGTCAGTGCAGGGACCCCCCCATCTGCACCGTCCTCTGCCGCACACGTTAGCGCAGGAAACCCCCCCCCATCTGCACCGTCCTCTGCCGCACACGTTAGCGCAGGAAACCCCCCCCCCCCATCTGCACCGTCCTCTGCCACACACGTCAGCGCAGGAACCCTCCCATCTGCACCGTCCTCTGCCGCACACGTTAGCGCAGGAAACCCCCCATCTGCACCGTCCTCTGCCGCACACGTTAGCGCAGGAACCCTCCCCCATCTGCACCGTCCTCGGCTGCACACGTCAGCGCAGGAACCCTCCCCCATCTGCACCGTCCTCGGCTGCACACGTCGGCGCAGGGACCCACCCCCCCATATTCACCATCCTCGGCTGCACACGTCGGCGCAGGGACCCACCCCCCATATGCACCGTCCTCGGCTTCACACGTGAGTGCAGGAACCCCCTCTATCTGCACCGTCCTCGGCCGCACACGTCAGCGCAGGGACCCCCCTCCATCTGCAGCACACGTCGGCGCAGGGACCCACCCCCCATATGCACCGTCCTCTGCTTCACACGTGAGTGCAGGAACCCCCTCTATCTGCACTATCTGCACCGTCCTCGGCCGCACACATCAGCGCAGGGACCCCCCCCCCCATTTGCACCGTCCACAGCCGCACACGTCAGCACAGGCCCCCCCCCTCTAATCAGCACCGGCCTCCGCTGCACACGTCAGCGCAGTGACAGGCAGTTTACAGTGAATCTTTCCTGTCTGCTTGTTGCTGGCACGCTGCACTAAAGTCCGCTCCACCTCCTCTTACAATGTTTATGTTGGAACAGTCCTGAACATGTTGGCAGAAAGGAGGATTCTACAAAGGAAGCGGCACTGACACCTAATCCTTCACATGGGCGAGATAATGGGGGGAGGGGAACTGTACTGGCGGATGCTTTATTGTCTATTATTGTTTTATATTAAAAGGATTTGGTCTCCTGAAGCCTCACCATGGAAAGAATAATGTGTATCATGAAATAGTATTCACACCCCGTGAACTCTTCCACGTTATAACAAACAATCTCATATGTAACAAGACTTTATGACGCGTGAAGAAAATGATACCTGGTTTTCTAAATATTTAAAAAAATATATATAAAGCTGAAAATTGTGACGTGCAATTGTATTCAGCCCCCGAGTCACTACGTTTTGTAGGACCACCTTTCACTGCAATTACAGCTGTGTTTTGGAGTCTGTTTGTAACAGGCTCCATCCATCTTCCCATCAACTCTGACCAGCTTCCCTGCCCCTGCTGAAAAAAGCCTCCCCACAGCAAGATGCTGCCTCCATCATGAGTGACGGTAGGGATGGTGTTTTCAGGGTCAGGTGCAGTGTTAGTTTTCTGCCACACATAGGTTGGATGAGACTAAATAAGAACTATAAAACTAACATAACCCTGCTTTACTTTCCTCCACAACTTTATCCCTGACCTGTCAGATGTGTTCCTTGGTTTTCATGATGCTGCTTGATCCCTGATATTCTCCCACAAACCTCTGAGGCCTTCACAGAACAGCGGTAGTTATAAGGAGAAGAAATTATGCACCAGTGTCTCAATTTACTAATTATGTGATTTCTGGAGGCAAATGGTCAATCAGACTATAGGGGACTGAATAAAAATGCACATCACAATTTTCAGATTTATGTTTTTGAAATATTTAGAAAACCCTGTATCATTTCCCTTATAAAACACTTGCAACATAATGTTGGAATATCACATAAAATCCCAATACATGCAAAAATCCAGCTTCATATTCTTCTGCATAGTGGGCAGTGTTATAGTTTTATTCGTGTACATAAGAGCAGTATTATAGTAGTTATATTCTTGTACATAGGAGCAGTATTATAGTAGTTATATTCTTGGAAATAGGAGCAGTATTATAGTAGTTATATACTTGTACATAGGGGCAGTATTATAGTAGTTATATTCTTGTACATAGGAGCAGTATTATAGTAGTTATATTCTTGGAAATAGGAGCAGTATTATAGTAGTTATATACTTGTACATAGGGGCAGTATTATAGTAGTTATATTCTTGTACATAGGGGCAGTATTATAGTAGTTATATTCTTGTACATGGGGGCAGAATTATAGTAGTTATATTCTTGTATATAGGGGGCAGTATTATAGTAGTTATATTCTTGTACATGGGGGCAGTATTATAGTAGTTATATTCTTGTACATAGGAGCAGTATTATAGTAGTTATATTCTTGTAAATAGGAGCAGTATTATAGTAGTTATATACTTGTACATAGGGGCAGTATTATAATAGTTATATTCTTGTACATAGGGGCAGTATTATAATAGTTATATTCTTGTACATAGGGGGCAGTATTATAGTAGTTATATTCTTGTACATAGGGGGCAGTATTATAGTAGTTATATTCTTGTACATAGGGGCAGTATTATAGTAGTTATATTCTTGTACATAGGGGCAGTATTATAGTAGTTATATTCTTGTACATAGGGGGCAGTATTATAGTAGTTATATTCTTGTACATAGGAGCAGTATTATAGTAGCTATATTCTTGTACATAGGGGCAGCATTATAGTAGTTATATTCTTGTACATAGGGGGCAGCATTATAGTAGTTATATTCTTGTACATAGGGGGCAGCATTATAGTAGTTATATTCTTGTACATAGGGGGCAGCATTATAGTAGTTATATTCTTGTACATAGGGGGCAGTATTATAGTAGTTATATTCTTGTAAATAGGGGCAGTATTATAGTAGTTATATACTTATAAATAGGGGCATTATTATAGTAGTTATATTCTTGTACATAGGAGCAGTATTATAGTAGTTATATTCTTGGAAATAGGAGCAGTATTATAGTAGTTATATACTTGTACATAGGGGCAGTATTATAGTAGTTATATTCTTGTACATAGGGGCAGTATTATAGTAGTTATATTCTTGTACATAGGGGGCAGTATTATAGTAGTTATATTCTTGTACATGGGGGCAGAATTATAGTAGTTATATTCTTGTATATAGGGGGCAGTATTATAGTAGTTATATTCTTGTACATGGGGGCAGTATTATAGTAGTTATATTCTTGTACATAGGAGCAGTATTATAGTAGTTATATTCTTGTAAATAGGAGCAGTATTATAGTAGTTATATACTTGTACATAGGGGCAGTATTATAATAGTTATATTCTTGTACATAGGGGCAGTATTATAATAGTTATATTCTTGTACATAGGGGCAGTATTATAATAGTTATATTCTTGTACATAGGGGGCAGTATTATAGTAGTTATATTCTTGTACATAGGGGGCAGTATTATAGTAGTTATATTCTTGTACATAGGGGCAGTATTATAGTAGTTATATTCTTGTACATAGGGGCTGTATTATAGTAGTTATATTCTTGTACATAGGGGGCAGTATTATAGTAGTTATATTCTTGTACATAGGAGCAGTATTATAGTAGCTATATTCTTGTACATAGGGGCAGCATTATAGTAGTTATATTCTTGTACATAGGGGGCAGCATTATAGTAGTTATATTCTTGTACATAGGGGGCAGCATTATAGTAGTTATATTCTTGTACATAGGGGGCAGCATTATAGTAGTTATATTCTTGTACATAGGGGGCAGCATTATAGTAGTTATATTCTTGTACATAGGGGGCAGTATTATAGTAGTTATATTCTTGTAAATAGGGGCAGTATTATAGTAGTTATATACTTATAAATAGGGGCATTATTATAGTAGTTATATTCTTGTACATAGGAGCAGTATTATAGTAGTTATATTCTTGTAAATAGGAGCAGTATTATAGTAGTTATATTCTTGTACATAGGGGCAGTATTATAGTAGTTATATTCTTGTACATAGGAGGCAATAATATAGTAGTTATATTCTTGTACATAGGGGCAGTATTATAGTAGTTATATTCTTGTACATAGGGGCAGTATTATAGTAGTTTTATTCTTGTACATAGGGGCAGTATTATAGTAGTTATATTCTTGTACATAGGAGCAGTATTATAGTAGTTATATTCTTGTACATAGGTGCAGTATTATAGTAGTTATATTCATGTACATAGGGGCAGTATTATAGTAGTTATATTCTTGTACATAGGGGGCAGTATTATAGTAGTTATATTCTTGTACATAGGGGCAGTATTATAGTAGTTATATTCTTGTACATAGGGGCAGTATTATAGTAGTTATATTCTTGTACATAGGGGGCAGTATTATAGTAGTTATATTCTTGTACATAGGGGGCAGTTATAGTAGTTATATTCTTGTACATAGGGGCAGTATTATAGTAGTTATATCCTTGTACATAGGGGGCAGTATTATAGTAGTTATATTCTTGTACATAGGAGACAGTATTATAGTAGTTATATCCTTGTACATAGGGGGCAGTATTATAGTAGTTATATCCTTGTACATAGGGGGCAGTATTATAGTAGTTATTCTTGTTTATAGAGGCAGTATTATAGCAGTTATATTCTTGTACATAGGGAGCAGTATTATAGTAGTTATATCCTTGTACATAGGGGGCAGTATTATAGTAGTTATTCTTGTTTATAGAGGCAGTATTATAGCAGTTATATTCTTGTACATTGGGAGACTATTATTGAAGACAGAATGAAATATACAAGTTTTTGGCTAAAGGACAAACTGTTCCTTATTTCCAGGAGTCCTTGGATCCGTTTTTTGTCCTTTGCTGACCCTTTTTCCCCGTTTTCCAGGGTGAAGCAGCTGACGGATGAGGAGGAGTGCTGTATCTGTATGGATGAGCGAGCTGATCTGATCCTGCCCTGCGCTCACAGCTTCTGCCAGAAATGCATTGACAAATGGTGAGAGGCGGCGGCCGTCCTCCTGGTGTGGCTGTGTCTATACTTGTGCTGGGATTACAGCGGTGGTTGTATGGTCAATATTGGCTTATGTATTTATAGACTTTTATATTTGATGACTTGCTATTTTCTTATCTTCTTATTGTGAATTCTGTCGTACTTTGGTCACACCCAGAGCTGTAATCCAAATGCTCCCGGCTTAATGTGCAACATGGTGCTGGAGTGTGGGTGATGATTAGTGTTTGAAGATAAATAAAAAAGATTTATTGGCGCTGAGAATCCGCACTGTGATGATGGGAGCCTCCATGATTTATTTCTCACGTGTCCTCCACTGCAGCCACCACTAGAGGGAGCACACTTTTATCCTGTACATCTGTATATAGTGAGCTCCCCCTAGTGGTGGCTCCTGCCAGGCACAATTTCATTAATTGATCCTATAGATTACAACAATGAGTACACCCCTCACATTTTTTGTATATTTTCTTATATCTTTTCTTATGACGCTGTGATACAATGTACAGTGTCAGTGTGCAGCTTGTATAACAGGGTACATTTGGTGTCCCCTAAATAACTCAACACACAGCCATTAATGTCTAGACTGCTAGCAACAAAAGTGAGTACACCCCAAAGTCAAAATGGCCAATGTGTGCCCAAAGTGTGAATATTTTGTATGGCAATCATTAGTTTCCAGCACAGCCTTAATTGTCTTTGGTATCAAAGTCACCGGAGATTCGCAGGAGCCGCTGGATCCTCTTCATCCTCCATGATGACATCCCGGAGCTGGTGGATGTTAGAGATCTTGCGGTCCTCCACCTTTCGTTTGAGGAGGCCCCACAGATGCTCCATAGGGTTTAGGTCTGGAGATGCTTGGCCAGTCCAGCACCTTAACCTCCGGTTTCTTTAGCGAGGCAATGGTCATCAAAGAGGTGTTTGGGGTCATTTTTATGGTGGAAAATGAAGGGGGAGATCATGCTCTGCTTCAGTATGTCACAGGACATGTCAGCATTCATGGTTCCCTCAATGAACTGTAGCACCCACAGCCAGCAGCACTCAGCAGCCCTAAACTGTGACCCTCCACCACCATGCCTGACTGTAGGCAGTACACACTTTTCTTTGTACTTTTCTCCTGGAGCCGTCACACACAATGGACACCATCTGAACCAAATGAGATTATCTTGGTCTCATCAGACCACAAGACGGTCCCAGTAATCCATCTCCTTAGTCTGCTTATCTTCAGAAAATTTCTTGCTGGCTTTCTTGTGCATCATCTTTGGAAGAGGCTTCCTTCTAGTTTGATATTCATGTAGAGCAATGTGATGCAGTGTATGGTCTGAGCAGTGACGGGCGGACCCCCCCACACCCCTGTAACCTCTGCAGTGTGCGGTGTATGGTCTGAGCAGTGACGGGCGGACCCCCCCCACACCCCTGTAACCTCTGCAGCAATGCTGGCCAAGCTAATGCGTCTATTTTGAAAAAGACGACCTCCGGATATGGCGCTGAGCTCATGCACTCAGCTTCTGTAGTCGGCCATGGCAAGGCCTGTTCTGAGTGGATCCTGTCTGGTTATACCCCTGTATGGTCTTGGCCACCGTGCTGCAGCTCAGTGTCAGGGTGGTGACAATCTTCTTATAGCCTCGGCCATCTTTATGTAGAGCAACAATTCTTTTTTTTTTTTTTTTCAGATCCTCAGAGAATTCTTTGCCATGAGGAGCACCAAATTTACACTGTTCTACGAGCTGCACACTGACACTGTACATTGTATCAGTGTTCGCGCTTAGTTTCTACGGTCAGTTTGGGCGGACAGCTTAGCTGTGATAATCACATGATCTAACCAGAACCTTTTCTTCTACCAGGAGCGACCGGAACCGCAATTGTCCCATCTGCCGCTTGCAGGTGACCGGAGTGAACGACTCATGGGTGGTGTCAGATGCCCCAACGGAGGAAGATGTTGCAAGTTACATACTAAATTTGGCTGATGAGGTTGGGCAGCCCCATGACACCGTCTTCTAAATACATGGTCTGCACACCCGCTAGCTGACCATTGTTTTATGTGCTTGAAGGACACCAGTGTATGATTGTAAGGTTACAAAACGCGTGCGTCACCCTCTGATCACCATTTACAGCTTCCAAAAAGAATTATTAACCATTGTCAGTGCAGTCATTGAATACATACATTACTGATCCTGAGTTTCATCCTGTATTATACTCCAGAGCTGCACTCACTATTCTGCTGGAGTCACTATCACAGGATATAACTCAGGATATATCCTGATATATAACTCAGGATCAGTACAGGATAAGTAATGTAATGTATGTACACAGTGACTACACCAGCAGAATAGTGAGTGCAGCTCTGGAGTATAATACAGGAGAAGTAACGCATGACATTGACTGCGTCAACAGAATAGTGAGTGCAGCTCTAGCGTATAATACAGGATGTTACTTGGGATCAGTAATGTATGTACTCTGTGACTGCACCAGCAGAATAGTGAGTGCAGCTCTGGAGTATAATACAGGATGTTACTTGGGATCAGTAATGTAATGTATGTACTCAGTGACTGCACCAGCAGAATAGTGAGTGCAGCTCTGGAGTATAATACAGGATGTTACTTGGGATCCATACAGGATAAGTAAGTATATGTATGTACACAGTACTGCATCAGCAGAATTGTGAGTGCAGCTCTGGGGTATGATTCAAGATAAGTAATGTATTTTACAGTATATACACACTGATAACACCTGCAGAATAACAAGTGTATCTCTGGAGTATAGTACAGGAGGTAACTCAGGATGAGTAATGTAGTACACAGTGTCTGCACAAGCAGAGTAGTGAGTACAGCTCTGGAGTATAATACAGGATGTAACTCAGGATCAATACAGGATAAGTAATGTAATGTATGTACTCAGTGATTGCACCAGCAGAATAGTGAGTACAGCTCTGAAGTAAAATACAGGAGAAGTAATGTATGTACACTGACTGTGCCAGCAGAATAGTGAATGCAGCTCTGGAGTATAATACAGGATGTTACTCGGGATCCATACAGGATAAGTAAATATGACATTTATGTACACAGTACTGGGAGTGCAGCTCTGGGGTATAATTCAGGATAAGTAATGTAATGTATGTACACACTGACTACAGCTGCAGAATGAGTGCCGCTCTGGAGTATAATACAGGATGTAACTCAGTATCAGTAATGTATAAAGGCGTATATTCTGTATATAATGGTGATCAGAGGTGACAGATGCTTCATTTCTGTACATACACACTTGTTTGCTTTGTCTGAATGTAATGTCCGGCCTGGTCTGTGAATTACCGCAGCAGACGAGCTACAAGGTGCGCGCGATGTGTGACCCTTCCCTGACGGGGCAGGACGCTGGAGACGAGCCCATGTAATGTATGACGTCCGGAGCGCTGGAGACGCTGTGATATAGTGTGGACACGATTCTGCTCTTTTTAAATTATTTGTGTTGTATGTGTCGGGTATTTTTAGGAAACTTTTCTCTGCACTTTGTGAATATTGTATATATATTATCTCCACCTTCTTCTAATCATCGGGGTTGGTTGATGCAGACTGTGTGTAATGGTGGAGGATTGCATTATTAGTTACTTCCTAAATAACACACATTTTAGCTAGATTTACATTTTACTTGTGTGAAAACCACAATATAATCCTGCAGATATCAGGCCTGTGCTGGTGTGACTGGGGGCTCATGGGGCAGGGTTACCTCCAGCATTGTAGGTGCTGGGACTCCTGATGTGTGAAGCTTGGAGTATACAGGATGTAATGTGCTGACAGCTGCGCTCCGGCACCGGGCAGAGCCATGGAGCACTGCAGCCCTTATTATATACACGGACAGGATTGTAGTTCTATGGTTCCTATTACAGCAAAAGTAATAATTAAAGGACCGTTCTACTTATACTCAAATGGTTTATTATAGCACCACTGCCAACACGGGAGTATAAATGAGTAGCATTTAGTACGTAAGAGGACAAAATTAATAAAATGTGTGCTGCCCCTTTAAGACCACAGTTATGCCGCCTCTTGGTTGACTGCAGCTGAGAATAACTGCGTCGCCATCTAGTGGCTAATATTATATTGCACCTATGTATTCTTTTCCGTAACATACAGAACTCTTATGGGGTTATTCCCAAAATGGCAAATAATCCCTTATTTATAGAGTAGGGTGTATATAATTCGCAGGTAGCGGGGGGCACAACTGCACCTGAGATTCCGACAAAGGGGCTCCGGAGCCATTAATACTTATTTCTAGTTGTTTGTTTCCTGAAGGGGTTTAAGTGTGGGGGGGGGGGGTTTCTTGTTTTTGTGTTTCTGATTGTTGGACAGATTTTAGTTTTGGAGCAGATTCCATCAGGAGCGGCTCTGAATATATGGCATGTACCGTATTTTTTTTAATGCTCCACACATTTTTCAATATCTAAAGTGGAGGGGAACAAAAAAAAAGCTCCCCAAAACAAACAAACCTCTGTCTGCAAATGGCCTAAAAATTATTCCTGTAGCCTAAAAATTTCCCCCCCCCGCGGCCTAAAAATGAATCCCCCCTCGGCCTAAAAATGAATCCCCCCTCGGCCTAAAAATGAATCCCCCCTCGGCCTAAAAATGAATCCCCCACTCGGCCTAAAAATGAATCCCCCACTCGGCCTAAAAATGAATCCCCCACTCGGCCTAAAAATGAATCCCCCACTCGGCCTAAAAATAATCCCCCCCTTGGCCTAAAAAATAATCCCCCCCCCCCCTCGGCCTAAAAAATAATCCCCCCCCCCCTCGGCCTAAAAAATAATCCCCCCCCCCCCCCTCGGCCTAAAAAATAATAATTCCTCCCCCCCCTCGGCCTAAAAAATAATAATCCCCCCCCCTCGGCCTAAAAAATAATAATCCCCCCCCCTCGGCCTAAAAAATAATAATCCCCCCTCGGCCTAAAAAATAATGCCCTCTCGGCCTAAAAAATAACCCCCCCCCAGCCTAAAAAAATAATCCCCCCTCGGCCTAAAAAATAATAATCCCCCCTCGGCCTAAAAAATAATAATCCCCCCTCGGCCTAAAAATAATCCCCCCCCCCCTCGGCCTAAAAATAATCCCCCCCCCCCCCTCGGCCTAAGAATAATCCCCCCTCGGCCTAAAAAATAATCCCCCACCCTCCCCCCGGCCTAAGAATAACTCCCTCTCAGCCTAAACATTATTTTTTTCAGCAATAAATGTATGGGGATTTTTTCTGTTTTTTATTTTGTAGAACTTTTTAGCAATATTCCCAGTTACACCGTATATGTAGCATATAATTCTGTGATTGCAGAGAAGGCAGCGATTGTTATTTGGCTACTGGGGTGTTTGGAGGGGAGTGAGGACTGCAGCTCCTTCTCCTTTTCAGACTTGCCTGAGACTTCACTAGATAATCATAGCTTAAAGGGGATGTCTTCTAATGGTCTCCCATGTACACTACTACTTTCCTGCACAATTGCTTGGTTGGCCACCTGAAGGCTAAGGTAGTTGCTTAATGTCCACCATGCTTTACACTTCAGCTTTTCTTGTTTAAATCATCAACTTTTTACACTTTATAATAAACACTAATATCCGACACCGCTTTGGCTCGGGTACAGTAAAGCCACCATTACTAAACTTAATCCACTGGTCACCTGACCGCACATCATCCTCTTCATTTCCTTGTGATTTGAATGTTGTTCACGTCGCCCCCCCCCAATAAAAAAAATGGCTGCCTCATATTTTGAATTTGCTTATTTTGACCATACGCCTCGCGCTGCTCATAGTGATATTTATTCGTGTGACCTTTTTGCCTTGTACACGCAGAGCGATACACGTACTAACGCGGCGGCCTTTGTAAGGTAAGAAACTGTGTTTACTGGAAATATGTTAAGAAATTAGGAACTGTCAAAAAATTGTATTTTATGTGTACAAAAATAAAAAAATATTTTGAAACAAATTTGTTGTTCAAATCATTTTAACCAAAATAGAAATATTCTGAACTTTAAAAAAAAAGAAAAAAATTATTTATATATATATATATATATATATATATATATATATATATATATATATATATATATATATATATATATATATATATATCACATATATATAATGTGTGTGTGTATATATATATAATATATATATCTCCACACACACACACACACACACACTATATATATATATATATATATATATATATGTGTGTGTGTGTAATATATATAATTATATGTAATGTATAATATATATATTAATATATATATTTTTTTTTTTTAGAAATTTTAGTTTAGATTTTTATTTCCATGTTATTTTAATTTTCACAATCTACACTGAACACAATTTTAAACCCAACACTTTATTTTTTTTATTTTATTTTTTTCCCATTTTTTTCATGAGCTGAACTCAAAGATCTAAGACTTTTTTTTTTTCTATGGACACAAACAGCTTTTTGCTTTCAAAATTTAGACAAATTTGTGAATAACTTTTGAAAGAAAAAGTCCTTTTGTGTAAATAGATAAGTCTTGGATCTTGGAGTTCAGCGCATGAAAAAAGGCAATAAAACAAGTGTGTTTTAACATTTTTGTTCAGCGTATTTCTGCTTTGTATTTACGTCTTCCTTTATGCACATGCAGATTGGGTGAGCATGCATGTGTCCCCATATGGTAACACTGGCTCATCGGTCGGTGGCTTACCTGCCTGAAGGACAAGGGGATCAGATGTATGAATTCACAGCACCTGATCTATATCTTCTGTGACACCGTCTGGCTGGGGAGAGTTAGTTCGTTCCCCCATACGTATCCAATGGTCGACTGAACCCACCAAAA
Organism: Anomaloglossus baeobatrachus; assembly: GCF_048569485.1. Classification (NCBI taxonomy): domain Eukaryota; kingdom Metazoa; phylum Chordata; class Amphibia; order Anura; family Aromobatidae; genus Anomaloglossus; species Anomaloglossus baeobatrachus. The sequence continues at coordinate 34,697,185 of NC_134362.1, forward strand.
TCTGCTCTGTGTTTGGGCTACTTGGCGACATGAAGATGACCTTGTTACATTAAGACCTCCTGACTAGTCCTAGAAGTTGCGACCCGGATACAATCAACTCCAAAAAAAACTTTTGCTGTCATAGGGGCAGTTTTTGCCTTTTTTTTTTTTTTTTGTTGCAAATTTTAGAGCCTGATTGATGAGGGGTTTTGTTTTTTCTGTTTTGGTTTTTTTTTGGGGGGGGAGGGGGTTTGTTTTGTTTTTTTTGTATTTTTTTAATACAAATTGGTGCTTTTGCTATAGTCTTAACCAGCTCCACTGTCAGAAAAGTGAACGGAGCGAGGTTAGGAAGGGACATGGCCGATATCGCCCTAAAAATTCATCATAATTTATGCCAGAAATTAAATAAATCTTTATTTTTATATATCGTTAACATATTCCGCAGCAGTTTACATACATCAGGAACACTGTCTTTGGAGTGTGGGAGGGAACCGGAGGAAACGCACGCAAACACGGGGAGAACATACAAACTCTGTGCAGGAGTTGTCCTTGGTGGGATTTGAACCCAGGACCCCAGCGCTGCAAGGTGCCATAAAATGTGTCAGCTCTTAGCTGGAATAATTTTTCCGGAAGGTGGTGCAATGCAGCTGTAAGATGCATAAAATTCAGTAATAGGTGCACTCGTATTAATGAATGGGGCACATCTTAAGGACGACACAGTGGCTCAGTGGTTTGCACTGTTGCTTTGCTGCACTGGGGGGCCTGGGTTCAGTTCCCACCAAAGATTTCCTTGGTTTCCTCCCACACTCCAATTACATACTGCTAGGGAATATAGATTGTGATCTCCGATGGGGACAGTGATGATCACATCTGTAAAGTGCTGCAGGAAATGATGGTGCCATATAAGCACCCGCTACCTGAATTCGTGGTGTGGTCTGCAAGGAGTTGTATGTTCTCTCCATGTTTGCATGGGTTTCCTCCAGTTTTCTCCCACACTCCAAAGTTATACAGATAGGGAATTTTGATTGTGAGCCCCAATGGGGACAGTGTTGACAATGTATGTAAAGTGCTGTGGAATTAATGGTGCTATGTAAATGAATACATAATATACAGTGTGCCCACCCATATCCTGTCCACCGCCATTAACTTGAGAACGGCGGCAGCTATAGGCATAGAAGTGGTGTCTAGGTATAGTAAAGTAGCCATGCGCTACGCAATGAAACCACCTATAGCGCCACCTGGTGGAAAACAACGGAGGTAGCATTTTTATCTTGAAAACAGAACGAGAGAGAGAAAAAAAGTGAATTACAAAGTTGTAGGGCATCATCAATTCAATACGAATCCACACCTTGCATACAGAAATGCTATGATTAGAACGTGTAAAACTCACAAGGCTGCGGACGTGAAGCGATACCTCATGGAGACCTTCCTACAAGTCATTGGGTATGGTGGCTGTGTGGAGTGGCTTCCACGCTCACCTGACCTGACCCCATTAGACTTCTTTCTGTGAGGTCACATCAAACAGCAGGTGTATGCGACCCCTCCACCAACATTGCAGGACCTACGACGACGTATCACAGACGCTTGTGCAAACGTGTCACCTACCATAATGCACAACGTGCAGCAAGATACAGTATGCTGTGCAGAGCCCAGATGTGCATTGCAGCTGACGGGGGCCACTTTGAGCATCAAAGTTAAATGAGCGCCAAATGCGTGACCAGCATTCAATGTTTTTTCTTTTTGGGGGGGGGGGGTCGTGGGTTTCATATCATAGCATTTCTGTATGCAAGGTGTCGATTCGTATTGAATTGATGATGCCCTACAACTTTGTAATTCACTGTTTTTCTCTATCACGTTCTGTTTTCGAGATAAAAATGCTAACTCCGTTGTTTTCCACCAGGTGGCGCTATAGGTGGTTTCATTGCGTAGCGCATGGCTACTTTACTATACCTAGACACCACTTCTATGCCTATAGCTGCCGCCGTTCTCAAGTTAATGGCGGTGGACAGGATATGGGTGGGCACACTGTATAAAAGAATATATATATATATATATATATATATATATATATATATATATATATATATATATATATATAAAATCTCTTATTCCAGGGAAAATTTCATGAAGATCGGCGTACAGAGCATCAGTGTAAGAAGAGTATGCAGTATTTGTAGGCAGTGTTGGATGTGAATGGAAAAAACATGTAACATGAGAACATTACTGTGTTCTATTTACAAACAAAAAATACAAATTCAAAAATACAATGTTGCTGTTCTTAAAGTGATGCTGTCATCAAGGCAGATCTCCCTAGAAGGGGCCACCGTCTCCTGTAGTCTTTGCTCCAGTTTAATGGATGCACACATATTTCGGCTTATTTTTGGATGTTCTTTCTGGTGACTGTTCCCCTTACAGAACCCCGGCCTGGACACTTCTTGCAATTTTAGCTCCTTTGCACATCCATCAGCAGTTTAGTGTTTTCAAGAACAGTAAGAATGTCTGCCAGTGTTAGGCTGCTTTCACACATCAGTTTTTCGCCATCAGGCACAATCTGGCAAAAACATGAAAAAACGGATCCGGCGTCTGTTACCGCTGGATCCGGTTTTTCCCCCCATAGACTGTTATTAGCACCAGATTGTGCCTGATGGCCTTGCATTTCATTTGTTTTTTGCCGAATCCGGCAAAATTTACTTGTCCGGCGGCCGGATGAAACATTTAAGGCTGCTTTCACACATCCAGTTTTAGCAGTGCGACTAAATCCGGCTGTGAAACCTATGCAACGGATGTGACGAAAAAAACGCATCCTTTGCATAAGTTTTTACATGTGGCCGGTCTGGTTTTTGCCAGTTGCGGCCCGCTACTGAGCATGTGCAGTGCAAAAAAACAGTATGCGGCAGCCGGATGCGGTTTTCGCCACATCCATAGGCATGCATTGGAAAAAGCGCCGCATCGGCCGGATGCGGTTATTTTTGCCGGACAAAAAAAACGTGCCAGGCAACGTTCCATCCGGCCGCCGCATGGGCTAAATATGCCGCATCCGGCAAAAACCGGACCTAACTCAAGGCCATGCGGCACAATACGGCACTAATGAACTACTGCGGAAAAAAAAGCAACTGGCGGCAAAAAAAACGGTTGCGTTTTTTCTGCAAAGAGCCGGATTGTGCCGCACAGGAAAAACCGGATGTGTGAAAGCAGCCTAAGTGAACGTTTTTGTGTCCGGTAAAAAAAAACTGATTGCGCCGGATCCGGCGTGTTTTATAATAGAAGCTTATGGACGTCATCCGGCGTAATGCAACAAAAAACGGATCTGGTCGCCGGATCCGTTTTTTGAACTGAGCATGCTCAGAATCACACCGCATCTGTCAAAAAACTGAAGGAACTGATAGAAAAAACTGATGCAACTGATCCGTTTTTTCTCCGGATCCGTCGCATCAGTTTTTTTGCCGGATCGTGCCCGATTGCAAAAATCTGATGTTTGAAAGCAGCATTAGTTACACAGTGCTTTCAGCCGTCACCTTACTCCATGGCAGCCCATAATGATGATCACCCAGCTTTCCCAGACTCCGGATATCAGAAATGGCTGGAGTACGACCCCACGGTTTATATGTACCAGGATGAATCCTCCACATGCCCATTGAGTGTTTCTTGCAACATTACAGGTTTATACACGACTAATAAAAATGCCATTGAACGTTTCTAATTTTATTTTATTCCATTTAAAACATAGAAAAAATAACTTTATTATTTTTAATTTTGCCAAAAAAAAAAAAGTAACTACAAGACGTATCAAATGTAAACAAGGCTGAGCGGTATATGTATATAATAAGCGTAAAAAATGTCCGGGGAAGCGACTGGTAAAGATCTACAAGGAGAGGATCAGATGCCGCCATGACACTATTAGATACGAGCAGGTTATAGCAGATACATTGCGGCAGTGACTGATATAGGTCCAGCCCATATGGCCGTCATGGGGATCTAAACCCAGCTTTCCCAGAGTCCAGAAAGGAAAACTAGGAAACATTTTCTCCTTTATTAGATAACTTGGCAAATCAGGTCATTCAGGGGCCTGGAAAAGTTGAGTGCTAAACCCCCCATAGAAGCAGATACTTGTTCTTCATCCAATTTTGCCAGTGAAAGAGAATAATAAATGGCGACGAGAGAAAGAAAACCTCCATTGTGGGTTACACCGCAAATAGCAGACTATTTTTTAGTGAATGTCTTTATAGTGGAGTCCACCTACATCGCCCGAATGGATGGATCGCTTGTCAAAGAGGTTCTGCAGCAGCTATATACTTCCCTGTATTATGGTTCCACAGCGCTTCATTTTTGTCACCCAACATCAGCCTCATGGGTGCAATATAACCATGGCCTCCTCTGCAAAAACCTCAAATTTCTATGTTTTTATTTTTTTCTTTACCCATAGCTGATTTCAATATCTATGCTGATTATATAAGCAATAAAAAAGTCACATTAAAGGGACACAAACCCCAAACTGCGCAGCTTATAAAGTATAGCCACATCTTATTAGACGAATGTCGCCTTTTTTTTTTTCGGACGATCTGATGTTTATGGGGATCTGACGACTTGACAGATTATGCCGGGGGCGGGGGGAGAAGGTTCGGACACTTGGGATTCCAATACCCCATCCTTTTGTTTTCAAGGGGAGACATTGGTGCAATTTGAAGCTCATTGACTCCAATGCAAAATCAGTAACTTGGCCCTCAATTATCACAGGTCTTCTCATATTGGCCAAAAGGGACCTTTTCAACGCCTTTACACTCCATTCCCTGAACCCACTATAGTCATGGGGTGATAATTGGGGACAAAGAGCTGAACACTACTGTCGGCATTGTCAAGCCTGATATGGCTGATAACAGAGAGTAATAGCTTGTATTCACCTGTCTGACAGAGCATCCATCTGGCCTTGGATGGCTGATAATAGAGAGTAATAGTTTGTATTCACCTGTCCTACATTTATCAGCCATCCAAGGCCAGAGGGATGCTAACAGTGAGTAATAGCTTGTATTCAGCTGTCCTACAGTTATGCTGATAACGGAGAGTAATAGCTTGCATTCACCTGTCCTACAGTTATGCTGATAACGGAGAGTAATAGCTTGCATCCACCTGTCCTACAGTTAGCATCCCTCTGGCCTTGGATGGCTGATCACAGAGAGTAATAGCTTTTATTCACTTGTCCTACAATTATCAGCCATCCAAGGCCAGAAGGATGCTAACAGAGAGTAATAGCTTGCATTCATCTGTCCTACAGTTATGCTGATAACGGAGAGTAATATCTTGCATTCACCTGTCCTACAGTTAGCATCCCTCTGGCCTTGAATGGCTGATCACAGAGAGTAATAGCTTTTATTCACCTGTCCTACAGTTAGCATCCTTCTGGCCTTGGATGGCTGATAACAGAGAGTAATAGCTTGCATTCATTTGTCCTGCAGTTATCAACCATCCAAGGCCAGAGGGATGCTAACATGGAGTAATAGCTTGTATTCACCTGTCCTACAGTTATAGCTGATAACAGAGAGTAATAGCTTGCATTCATCTGTCCTGCAGTTATCAACCATCCAAGGCCAGAGGGATGCTAACATGGAGTAATAGCTTGTATTCACCTGTCCTACAGTTAACATCCCTCTGGCCTCAAATGGCTGATAACAGAGAGTAATAGCTTGTATTCAGCTGTCCTACAGTTAGCATCCCTCTAGCCTTGGATGGCTGATAACAGAGAACATTAACTGTAGGACAGGTGAATACAAGCTATCAGCCATTCAAGGCCAGAGGGATGCTAACATGGAGTAATAGCTTGTATTCACATGTCATACAGTTAGCATCCCTCTGGCCTTGGATGGCTGATAACGGAGAGTAAATAGTTTGTATTCACCTGTCCTACAGTTAGCATCCCTCTGGCCTTGGATGGCTGATAACAGAGAGAAATAGCTTGCATTCACCTGTCCTACAGTTATCAGCCATCCAAGGCCAGAGGGATGCTAACATGGAGTAATAGCTTGTATTCAACTGTCCTACAGTTATGGCTGATAACAGAGAGTAATAGCTTGTATTCACCTGTCCTACAGTTAGCATCCCTCTGGCTTCAAATGGCTGATAACAGAGAGTAATAGCTTGTATTCACCTGTCCTACAGTTAGCATCCCTCTGGTCTTGGATGGCTGATAACAGCGAGTAATAGCTTGTATTCAACTGTCCTACAGTTAGCATCCCTCTGGCCTTGAATGGCTGATAATAGAGAGTAATAACTTGTATTCACCTGTCCTACAGTTAGGATAAAGGATCAAGTGATTACTTTCACCTGCACAGCAAGAATGGGCGATCATAGATGGAGTGCCCCTTTAATTACTGTCCATTATTCAGATATTCAGTCTTTTATATAAGCAAGCGTTGGCAGATAAAAGGGCACCAGGCGCGGAGCGGCAGATAACAGAAGGAGGGGTCCGGCGGTCGTGGCTAAACCACCAAAAAAAGCACAAATCCTAGAGGAAAACATCAGACGTCCATGATCATCCTCATCATCATCATCCATGTTGACTTGTAGGCACCAGAATGAAGATGCGTTTGTCCCGGGTCCTCCTCATTGAGCCTGGGCCAAGGGGATGGCTTCACAATTCATAGCGTCGGCCAAAAAGCTCAGCTCGTTACACAGTGTTTCATAGCGGAATGCCATGCGGATCTGGGCCACGTTGGTTCTGCTGATGTCGTTTCCTTCTGGACCTTCCTTCATGCAATTCACCCCCAGAAAATGCTTCTTTTCCTAGAAGATGAAAGGATGAGGGATGATGAATAGTGTGTGACCCAAAGCGGCCATAATGGGGAGCGGAAACTGAGCTTTGCCTGCTATATGCCAAACTGCCCCCCCCCCCACCCGGTCAGCTGCACCCCGAGACCTCCTGGGACCTTCTCTCTGGATCACATCCCGACTACAGACCAACAAATACATTCTAGACTAATCAATTTCACTACAAATGTCTACAAAAATTCCGAATCTGCAGATAATGAAATTTTGGAGATTCAAATCCAGGAAAACCAGGTATTCTAGCTACGCGTTTCGCATTGTTCCTGAAATTTGGACCATGAGGTGGAAAGTTACTCTAAATAATTATTCCCTGGTGCAGCTGTCATAGGGGGCGACTGTCCCCCCCGATCCCAAAAGAGACAAATACACAAGATTTTACTCAAGGAGACTCCACATTGGGTTCTCATGTCCTGACCTTGTCGGAGAGGCCGCTCTGGAGGACGCTGTTCCGGGCGATCTCACACAAGTCACAGGTGCTGAGTTTCCAGACTTGGGCGGCGATGGCGTATTCCTCCATGAGGGCTTCCTATAAAGTAGATAGTGAGATGTGTTACTGGGGACATGGGGAGAGTCTGGAGTCAGCTGTAGTGATTTTGTGGGACATTATTGACTAATAGTACAAAGTAGAAGGAGCACTGAGCCCCAGCAGCCCAGAGTATTTCAGGAATCAGGTATAGTGATTTTCTGGGACATTGTAGATTAAGAGTACAAAGTGTAAGAAGCAGTGAGCCCCAGCAGCCCAGAGTATTTCAGGAATCAGGTATAGTGATTTTGTGGGACATTATAGATGAAGAGCACAAAGTGGAAGGAGCAGTGAGCACCAGCAGCCCAGAGTATTTCAGGAATCAGGTATAGTGATTTTGTGGGAGATTATAGATGAAGAGCACAAAGTGGAAGAAGCAGTGAGCCCCAGCAGCCCAGAGTATTTCAGGAATCAGGTATAGTGATTTTGTGGGACATTATAGATGAAGAGCACAAAGTGGAAGGAGCAGTGAGCCCCAGCAGCCCAGAGTATTTCAGGAATCAGGTATAGTGATTTTGTGGGACATTGTAGACTAAAGGCCACTTTACACACAGAGATAAATCTGCAGCAGATCTGTGGTTGCAGTGAAATTGTGGACAATCAGTGCCAGGTTTGTGGCTGTGTACAAATGGAACAATATGTCCATGATTTCACTGCAACCACAGATCTGCCAAAGATTTATCTGTGTAAAGTGGCCTTAAGATTACAAAGTGGAAGAAAAAATTGAGTCTCAGCAGCCCAGAGTATTTCAGGAGTCAGGTATAGTGATTTTGTGGGACATTGTAAACTAAGAGTACAAAGTGGAAGGAGCAGGGAGCCCCAGCAGCCCAGAGTATTTCAGTAGAAGAGTATGCTGATTTTTTCTTTGCACCCACCTTGGTGTAGTGGAACTGCATGGGATCGTCTGTGGACAGGGACACGACTAAACCTTTATGCAGGAATTCTCTCAGTGGATTTTTGGAGTATTCTAGAAACAAGCTGTTATTGCTGAGAGGAGACATCGCGATGGGAATCTGTGCCAAGTAGTAGAGGTACTGCAGGACCGGGCTCTGGAGGAGGAAGGACGACACGGATGACTGCTGCACACGAGTCAGGAAAAGGAGAACTTTATACTCATTCAATATACATTGTGCTTCAAGCCCTTTCACACTGCGTTCTTCCCCATGTCCAGTGGTCCCGTCAGGGCTTACATCCAAAACCCCCGGAAAGGCAGTATTCAGACATATTGAATATATTCAATATGGTATATTGGTATGCGCTATTGACTATAATGGTGCAGATAGAGTCACCATGCGTTCTGTTGTGCACCATTTTTGGTGAATACACCTACTGGAGACATAAACCTAGACATAGTATACTTCTTTTCCTGTTCTCAAGAACTTTGTTTATTGTCCCTGAATAAGAACATTCTACCATTCCTCTTTTCTTAAAGGGGTTGTCCACTACTTTAACACTGATGGCATATCCTTTGGATAGGTCATCAATGTCTAATCAGCCGGGGTCTGACACCCGGCACCCCCACTGATCAGCTGTTGTCAGTGCCGGCGGATGATGGCAGCAGGGGTCTGAATATGCTCGGAGCTGCCCTGACAGCTGATAGCGGTCGCGGCTGGGTACTGCACATCTGCCTTATATTGATTAGAATGGGAGGCGGATGCGTAGTACCCGGCCACGGCCGCTATCAGTTGACAGGGCAGCTCCGGAACTGAGCATTTCCGGCAGCCTGCTGCCGCCGCTGGCACCAGGAATAGTTGATCGGCGGAGGTGACAGGTGTCGGACCCCGGCAGATCAGACCTTGATGACCTATCCTAAGGACAAGCCATCAGTGTAAAAGTAGTGGACAACCCATTTAAGCTAAAGGTACAGACCTGGCTCCTCACAGTTTATCACAATTGTATCCAGTTTACACTGTCAACGTATCAATATTGTAACATTAATGCTGAATTATTGTATCAACAGGTAATGTGCAGCAGAGGGCAGGAGTCCTGGCTCTTCTCACAGAGGATTGTATAGACTGCATGCAATTGTAGCAAACCCTCAGCTCTGAAAATTATTATAGAGGGTTTCACCAGTGCCACCAAAACAGATCTAAAGATGAGACAGGGCCCCGTTCTCAGGATAGATGGGGGTCCCAATCTCAGGATAAATTGGGACCTAGATAGATCAGGATAGTCCCAGTGGTAAATCCCAGACCTAGTCTATATCTTCACCATGGATGATGCTTGTAAAGTATAGAGCACCTGATGAAGTGCACAGATCATGGCGAAACGCATTGTGATTGTGAATAAACCATTATTCATCATTCCCTGTGGAGGTCACTGCCTTCAGCGCCCAGACACCACTCACTTTTTGATTCAGCCATTAATGTAAAGTATAGAGGAACTATTTAATTTGCAAGCAGAAAGTGTAAACTTACGATGCACCACAACTCCCAGCATTGCATCCTGATAACTGTTTCTTTTTTTTTACCTTTTTGAGAAGCAATCCATGAGAAATGTTATCTGCAGTGATAAACGCCGACACCAGATGAGTGATGGACCCGGCTTCTCCGCAGTGAGGCCGGAAGAGGAAGGTGCTCATCCCCCGCTCCCTGAGAAACGGAAAATGGCAATGGTAATTACAAGTCTTCCAAACCAGCGATCTCCACCCAACACTGCAGACCCCACTAATCTCTACAGCAAAGGGAGCCCAGAAGAGAAGTCAATGGAAAACCCAACAGCCTGGCTATGAGATGTGAGGATCTGGGGGGCCCAGAGATCAGGGGTGGGGGTCACACAATTCTGGACTGAATGATATAGATGTTCCTCTGCCTAGAATCCAGGAGGATCACATTTAAAGGGCTTCTCCTGCCAATGCTGACGTGGTGGCACAGTCTTCAGGGGAATGGGGGTCACTTACTTGCGCAGGTTGTTGAGGAGCATGATATTGGCATACATGTAATACAGGTAGTAGCTGTACGGGGGGTTCTGCTCGTGCGTCCACTGGTCGGGGGTTGGACTCTTGACGGAGAACATGTGATCGTTGTGTTTGGACTCATCATCAACGCTGTCAAAGCCGGTGACCTGGAATCACAAATGTGCCAATCAGCAAAGCACCGACACATGGTGGTCATATGTTACCGGCCGTGATCCAAATACATACACATCACCATAGGATATACACAAGGGAGGACACCAGGAGATATAGACAAGGGAGGACACCAGGGGATATAGACAAGGGAGGACACCAGGGGATATACACAAGGGAGGACACCAGGGGATATAGACAAGGGAGGACACCAGGGGATATAGACAAGGGAGGACACCAGGGGATATAGACAAGGGAGGACACCAGGGGATATAGACAAGGGAGGACACCAGGGGATATAGACAAGGGAGGACACCAGGGGATATAGACAAGGGAGGACACCAGGGGATATACACAAGGGAGGACACCAGGGGATATACACAAGGGAGGACACCAGGGGATATACACAAGGGAGGACACCAGGGGATATACAGAAGGGAGGACACCAGGGGATATACACAAGGGAGGACACCAGGGGATATACACAAGGGAGGACACCAGGGGATATACACAAGGGAGGACACCAGGGGATATACACAGGGGAGGACACCACGGGATATACACAAGTGGGGAACACCAGGGGATATACACAAGGGAGGACACCAGGGGATATACACAAGGGAGGACACCAGGGGATATACAAAAGAAAGGACACCCCCAGACATACACAAATGGGGACACCACGGGATATACACAAGGGGGACATTACGGGATATATACAAGGGGGACATCACGGGATATAGACAAGGGAGGACACCAGGGGATATACACAACTGAAGAAACCCCCATATATACACAAAGGAGAACACCATGGGATATAAACATGGAGGACACCCCCGCACATACAGAAAGGGGGACACCATTGGGTATACACCAAGGGAGGACACTCTTGGACATACGCAAAGGGTGACACCCCAGGACATATGCAAAGGGGAACAACATAGAACATACACAAGGGATGACACCCCAAGACCTACGCAAAGGGGGACATCACAGAATATACACAAGGGGGGACACCATGGTATATATACAAGGGACTACACCCCTGTACATACACAAAGAGGGACCGTTCTGAATATATACAAGGGAGAATATCCCAGATATACACAAAGGAGAGCATCACCAGATATACACAAAGGGGGCACCACAGGATATACACAAGGTAAGACACCTCTGGATATACACAAAGGGGACACACCTTGAAATATGTAAGAAGGGTCACCCCTGAATATATACAAAAGGGAATACCCCAATACATTCAGAAAAGGGGGTCCCTCTGGATCACACGAGGAGGGGCACCTTTTTACTTACATAGTTTAGGAATAAGTAAAGCTCCTTGTGATCTGAAGGGTTAATTGTCGCCTCAAATAGTGGCAAGAAAATATTTTCCAACATTTTGCCAAAATCTGGGAGAATCTTCTTAGATCTGAAAATGTCACTGAAAGAAAAAAAAAAATAGCTATTGATTCCTTATTATTATTATTTCCATTGTCCCGTCACGTCATCCGGCATTACAAGTCACAATCCGCATTTATCCGAAAAGTAAAGTGTAATTTCACATCCTATATTGCCCCTGTGATTACAGTTCCCGTCTCTGCCAGCGGGGGGCAGCACCTCTGCAGGTAGCACATGACAGCATATCACTGGGCAGCAGCGGTCAGGGCGGCAGCGGTGGTAATGGCTCCTTGTCTGCGCGTCTCGTCTTCATCTTCTCTCCGTGTTAATGGCCCGGAGAGATTCATTTTTATTGAGATTGTATCAAGTTTCCCGACCACAGGAAGCGTCATGTGAATTTCCCTCCATTAATCCCGGCTGTAACTGGAAGCAGGGCACGAAAGAGATCAGCAACCGGAGCGGAGATCACATCCAGAAAGGGGCTTCTGTGCGGCTCCAGTATTAGCTTGTTGGTGCACTGTACAGATGGAGGTACACTGGCTCAGTGGTTAGCACTGTACAGTGGGCGTCATAGTGGCTTAGTGTTAGCACTGTACAGTGGGATTCAAGGTGGCTCAGTGGTTAGCATGTACAGTGGGCATCATGGTGGCTCAGTGGTTAGCACTGTACAGTGGGCGGCTTGGTGGCTTAGTGGTTAGCACTGTACAGTGGGCGGCAAGGTGGCTCCATGGTTAGCACTATACAGTGGGCGGCAAGATGGCTCAGTGGTTAGCACTATACAGTGGGCGGCAAGATGGCTCAGTGGTTAGCACTACACAGTGGGCGGCATGGTGGCTTAGTGGTTAGCACTGTACAGTGGGCGGCAAGATGGCTCAGTGGTTAGCACTGTACAGTGGGCCACACAGTGGCTCAATGGTTTGCACTGTACAGTGGGTTGCTCAGTGTTTAGCACTGTACAGTGGGCGACACAGTGGCTCAGTGGTTCGCACTATACAGTGGGCGACACAGTGGCTCAGTGGTTTGCACTGTTGCTTTGCAGCTCTGAGGTCCTGGGATCAAATCCCACCAAAGATTTCCTTTGTTTCCTCCCACACATACTGCTAGGGAATGTAGGTTGTGAGCCCCGATGGGGACAGTGATGATAACATCTGTAAAGTGCTGCAGAAAATGATGGCGCCGTATAAGCACCCGCTACCTGAATTCATGCTTTGCCGGTGGCGGTGTGGTCCTCAATATTCAGCTTTAAACAATCTTGCATTGCACTCCAACCAATGTTAGTCAATGAGGCAAAGCAAAAAAATCCCAGCACGCTGAGATCGGCGGCGAATCTCAGCTCCCGCACCCCTATACAAGTCTATGGGAGCGTGTGACACATTGGACGGCTGTCAGATGGAGAAAATGGATAAATCAATCTCTTCTCTGCACCTGGGATCCGAATCTCGCATGTGAGCGGATCAGATCACAGTAGATGACTCTGGGCTCATACTCACAGCAGAGCGTGTGCCGAGTGTCAGTGGTATATAGCATCCAATGCTGTACACCAGTGTGACCCCGGCCTTTAGGGGTAAGTAAACACTCCCTATTAAAGGGAACTTGTCAGCAGAAATTTCGCAATACACCTAAAAGATTCCCCTCTGCAGCTCCTGGGCTGCATTCTGGAAAGCCCAGTGGCATTATCGCGGGACAGCACTGTGTAAAGCGTGACCGCTGGTGAGGTGATTGCGCAGGCGCGAGATTATGGGCGGCGCTGTGATTGTCATCAGCAGCGTCATCCAAGTACCCGCCCATAATCTCTCGCCTGTGGTAATAGGTAACGTGGATGATATGGCCAGCGCTAGCGCAGAACGGTGGAGGCAGAGGGGAAAGCGCGGGCACGAGTTTATGGGTGGGTACTTGCTGATGACAATCACAGCGCCGCCCATAATCTCACACCTGCGCAACACGTCACCAGCGGTCACACTGTGCACAGTGCTCAGTCCCGCGAGAGTGGCACTGGGCATGCGCGAGACCTCGGGAGCACTGGGCGGCGTCCTCATGGAATAGAAATGAACAATGGGGGACGGCGTAAAGCGGCAGGAGGGAAAATAACAGACGCAAGACAGCCCGCCCCCGTGACCATAAAAAAAGATTTGCATACAAAAAGTAAGACTTTATAAAGTATTTATTTTGGTCTCAAAGGTGGCACAATAACAACAGGAACCTTTCTAGAATGCAGCCCAGGAGCTGCAGAGGGGGAATCTTTTAGGTTTCTGGCAAAATTTCTGCTGACAGGTTCCCTTTAAAGTGCTCCACCAAGACCTTATATATGGCCAAAGAACAACAAAACTCCAACCTGAGAGGTATTACATCAGATCTGTCCAACTGAAAGTGACCAGACACCTGCAAGAGAGGCTGATAATAAAGGCCAAGAGTGCCGCATCCATGGGGGCTTATTCCTGTTTGTGGAGAGTGCACCTGCTAGACATCTGCCCAAAAATGGTGGAGGCACCGCCAACCAGAGGAGTCTGAAAGCCGATGTGACTACTGAGAAAATGCGAGCTGCACTGCTGAGATAATGACTCACAGACGTTTGCAGATAAAGGAAGTGCTGCTGATGAAATTGCCAGCAGATGTCACGAGTGTTAGCTAATTGCTGCAAGTGTCACTGTTGCCTCCTGTGAACCTGGTGTAACCATCAAACATGGAGTAAAGTTCCTCATCTGACAACTGTATGTGACTGTATCCATCTACCACCCCGGTGTGGGAATCCACCATATCGCCCAGCGACACTACATCCTAATTATATTTAAAAAGTAATCATTATTTTAATTTTTATTTAATAGCTTAATAATAATAATGTTGCAATATATCTCATCGTTCAAATCTGATTCTTTCTCCTCCTGGACTGATCTTTCTCTCTCAATTCACGGATAAAGTCTGCAAACTCTGTATTCAGTAAAGATAGATTTTGCCATTACTGAGACAGCAGATGGCAGTTGGTGCTCATAGAATTCTATGGAGAAGGGGAGGAGCTAAAGCTGATACAGACATTTTGCTGCAAGTTCTCCCGACATGACAGTTACTCTCCTCCATAGAACTTTATAAGCACCAACTGTCATCTCCTATCTCAGTAATGGGAAAGTCTGTATTTTCTGAAGACAGAATTTACCCATGAATTGGGAAATTTGAGAATGAAAGATCAGTCCTGGAGGAGAAAGAAGCGGACTTCTCTGATAAGATATATTACAAATTTTCTTAAAAAAAGAGTTATTAAAAAAATACGACGGTTACTGTTTAAAGGGAAATACCATTCTACTGTCACGCTAGGTACGGGGAAGTACCAAGCGTATAGCGGAAGGGAAACCCTGTGTCAGCAATGATTCCACAGAGGAGTACAAGCCACCTGCTTGCAACCAAGGCTCGAAGGAACTGAAAATATCACCAGCACCAGTCCAAAGGAAGAAAGGGGTATTTAAACTACTGCTGGCCCCAGGGGACCCTCACCAGACTACATAGGTTCCGCATTTATGCGCCAAGCTGGATACCTGACCCTAGTATCCATACTGCTTTGCCCTTACTAGGGAATGGGTGGGATGAGCTCTTCGTCAACCCACTAAATAGACCTAATAGAACTAAATTGCTTTGTCAACCAACTATAGAAGACACAAGGAGGACACACAGGGGGGAAATGCATGACCTTCTTACCATTAGATGACTCAGGTAGAAGTTCAGCAACGATTTCACAGAGGAGTACAAGCCACCTGCTTGCAACCAAGGCTTGAAGGAACTGAAAATATCACCAGCACTAGTCCAAAGGAAGGAAGGGAGTATATAAAGACCAGGGGAATAGTGATAATCAGCAGCTGGGTGGAAGGCGAGCTCCAGAAGCAGGAAAGACTATCCATACCAATGAATACTGATAGCAGAAACAATAGAAAGTCAGGGAGCATTCTGTGCAGCCAAACGCTGTGACCTTCTATTGCCAGAAAGCACATGACTGTCTGTCACCCGTGACACCTACATATCTTTCTGTATAACAACACCATCCTTTGGACAGATGGGCCCTCATTGGGCACCAGGAAGAAATCAAAGTATTAGATATTATATGATCCATAGATGACTTACAAGATCCGAGGCACCTGGATCATCCAGCGCATGTTGGGGGAGTAGACCTTGTGCTTGATGAACCACTTTGCCAGGATGTCCCACTCACTGGGGGAGCGGCCGTAGATGGATAGCCGAGGCTCGGTGTACTGGTACTTGCTGTCCTCCAGCTCTCGAGCCACTTCCTGAACAGATAGATAGGGGGCGCATTAATGAAAAAGTGTGATGGGCTAAAATACCCCAGGAGGAGCCCCCCCATTGTCACTTTAATTAGCAATTGTACTTTAATGCACTAATTAAGGGAATATTTAAAGGGGTTATATGCAATTATAAAAAATATGGCTGCTTTCTTTCAGAGACAGCGCCACCCTCCTCCGCAGGTTGGGTCTGGTATTGCAGCTCAGCTCAATTGAAGTGAATGGGGTGCAGCTGCAATAAGAGAGGCATAAAGGGGCGAGAGGAGGAATGATAGTCACATACTGTGAGCATTGTTACTGTCTCTTTAAATATAACCTATTCACACAAATCATATATGGTCCCTACCTTGATAATCCGGGCAAAGTACTCCCCGTCTATGTAATTGTCCGTCTTCAGGTAGAGGTCTCTGAGCTCGCTCGCTCCCACCGGGTTATACTTGGCGTTGAACTTATCGAATCGGTGAAAGGTTTGTCGTCCCTGTGGGGTCAGCATTAATATTTTATTAAAAAGAATCTCCCACAAAAAGAAGCCAAAAAACCCCAGAAAAAAAGCTTCAATGGCAAATTCTATTCACAAGAAAATATAAATAAATAAATGTTCATTTAAAGACACAGATGCACCCTCCTTCCTTGTGCCACATCCCCTATAACGGACCCTCTGGTACAATGACAGCTGTATAAAGGTCCAGATATTTTGGCTCTGGGAAATGGACAATAATCAGAGTGTGGATTTAGACCTCAGGCTTATTATCCCAGCAGAGATATTATCTCATATAGATGTCTCTGACAGTGCTCAGACGTATAGTCCCAGATCCCTGGAGTATGGACCACTCCAAGCAGTCAAATCTGACCGGATCCCCTTTATTTCTAACTATCGTAGCTGTAGTACCCGGCGATGCCCAGGATAGTAACTAAGTGTCTGCCTCTCTCTGTCTCTCTCCGTTTGTCTCTCTCCCTGTCTGCTTCTCTCTGTATCTCTCTCTGTTTGTCTCTCTCCCTGTCTGCTTCTCTCTGTATCTCTCTCTGTTTGTCTCTCTCCCTGTCTGCTTCTCTCTGTATCTCTCTCTGTTTGTCTCTCTCCCTGTCTGCCTCTCTCTGTCTGTATTTCTCTGTATCTCTCCCTGTCTGCCTCTCTCTGTATCTCTCTCTGTTTGTCTCTCTCCCTGTCTGCTTCTCTCTGTATCTCTCTCTGTTTGTCTCTCTCCCTGTCTGCTTCTCTCTGTATCTCTCTCTGTTTGTCTCTCTCCCTGTCTGCCTCTCTCTGTATCTCTCTCCGTTTGTCTCTCTCCCTGTCTGCTTCTCTCTGTATCTCTCTCTGTTTGTTTCTCTCCCTGTCTGCCTCTCTCTGTCTGTATTTCTCTGTATCTCTCCCTGTCTGCCTCTCTCTGTATCTCTCTCTGTTTGTCTCTCTCCCTGTCTGCTTCTCTCTGTATCTCTCTCTGTTTGTCTCTCTCCCTGTCTGCCTCTCTCTGTCTCTCTCCGTTTGTCTCTCTCCCTGTCTGCTTCTCTCTGTATCTCTCTCTGTTTGTCTCTCTCCCTGTCTGCTTCTCTCTGTATCTCTCTCTGTTTGTCTCTCTCCCTGTCTGCTTCTCTCTGTATCTCTCTCTGTTTGTCTCTCTCCCTGTCTGCCTCTCTCTGTCTGTATTTCTCTGTATCTCTCCCTGTCTGCCTCTCTCTGTATCTCTCTCTGTTTGTCTCTCTCCCTGTCTGCTTCTCTCTGTATCTCTCTCTGTTTGTCTCTCTCCCTGTCTGCTTCTCTCTGTATCTCTCTCTGTTTGTCTCTCTCCCTGTCTGCCTCTCTCTGTATCTCTCTCCGTTTGTCTCTCTCCCTGTCTGCTTCTCTCTGTATCTCTCTCTGTTTGTTTCTCTCCCTGTCTGCCTCTCTCTGTCTGTATTTCTCTGTATCTCTCCCTGTCTGCCTCTCTCTGTATCTCTCTCTGTTTGTCTCTCTCCCTGTCTGCTTCTCTCTGTATCTCTCTCTGTTTGTCTCTCTCCCTGTCTGCTTCTCTCTGTATCTCTCTCTGTTTGTCTCTCTCCCTGTCTGCCTCTCTCTGTCTGTATTTCTCTGTATCTCTCCCTGTCCACCTCTCTCTGTATCTCTCTCTGTTTGTCTCTCTCCCTGTCTGCCTCTCTCTGTCTCTCTCCGTTTGTCTCTCTCCCTGTCTGCTTCTCTCTGTCTGTATTTCTCTGTATCTCTCCCTGTCTGCCTCTTTGTCTGTGTCCCTCTCTATCCATCTCTCTATCTCTCAGTCTGCCTCCCTCTCTGTCTCTGTCTGTATCTGTTTCTCTCTCTGCTCTCTCTATCCGTCTCTTTCTTTCTCTCTGTCTGTCTCTATCTCTCTGTCTCTATCTGTCTGGTTTTTTTTCTGTCTCTGTCTCTATCCGTCTCTCTGTCTCTCTCTATCCATCTCTCTCTCTCTATCTATCTATCTGTCTCCCTCTGTTCTATCTCTGTTTGTCTCTCTGTCTCTCTCTATTTCTCAGTCTCTGTCTGTCTCTGTCTCTATCCGTTTCTCTCTCTGTCTCTATCCGTCTCTCTCTCTCTGTCTGTCTCTATCCGTCTCTCTCTCTGTCTGTCTCTATCCATTTCTCTCTCTGTCTCTATCCATCTCTATCTCTCTCTGTCTCTATCCGTCTCTCTCTGTCTGTCTCTATCCGTCTCTCTCTGTCTGTCTCTATTCGTCTCTGTCTCTATCCGTCTCTCTCTCTGTCTGTCTCTTTGTCTGTCTCTCTGTCTGTCTCTCTGTTTCTATCCGTCTCTCTGTTTGTCTCTCTCCCATTCTCTGTCTTTCTGTTTGTCTCTCTATATGTCTCTGTCTCTCTGTGTCTCTCTCTATTTCTCTATCCATCTCTCTATGTCTTGCTCTACCCGTCTCTCTGTCTCTCTCTATTTCTGTCTATCTGACTCTCTGTCTCTATCAATTTCTCTCTCTATCTCTATCCGTCTCTCTCAGTCTTTCTCCCTATCGCTTTCTCTCTCTACATCTGTCTGTCTCTCTATTTCTCTGTCTTTATCTCTCTCTGTCTCTCTCTGCCTCCCTCTGTTTCTGTTTTTCCTCTCTCTTTCTGCCTATCTCTGTCTCTCTCTTTCTCCCTCTCACCATCGACATCTTATTACCTCACACATAAGCTTCTTATACTAATAATTTCCTTTATTCCTATAGCAACCAATCACAGCTCCTATTAATGACCTGTAGCTCCCAGCATCATTCACTTTAATATAAGGAGGTTTTATTGTCTAATAACTATAAAGCGCAGGGTTAACTTTTCCCCTGAAAACATAGTCTATGACGTTCCCTGAGCCAAATGAGGCGTCTGTGCAAAATTTCATGATTGTAAATGCGACGGTGCAGATTCCTTTAGCGGACATACACACATACATACACACACACATACATACATACATATATACACACATACACACACACACACATACACACAAACACATACATTCAGCTTTATATAAGAACCAGAAAGACCAATCGCAATTATATTCCATCCAATCGTATCACTTTGGGCCCTATATAAGATCTGTTTTTGGGATCATGAGTCAAACCCGCCCTGAGGAAGCTGAGATATATGACACGAAACGCGCGTTGGAGGAAGGGTTCTGTGACCTGTGGGACGCAGTAGCGACGCATTAGCGACAATCTTTTAACAATGGGTGAGTAATTGAATTTTAGGCCTATTACATGATTGTATTCTATAATCTATTGTGGCCTGACCTATATACCCATGTTTTTTGATATTTATATGAGCGTGCTTCTCTGTCCCACGCGTCTTTGGGTGTTTTCACCTTTATAGCACTATTTTAATCTTTATGTATTTTCTTATATGTGTGCATTTTTGTATCAATAAAAATTATCTATTTTTGCCAATAAAAACTCCTGGTCTTTCTGGTTCTTATGTTATTATGGAGTGGTCTTTTTGAGACATAGTTAAAAATGACTGAGATGTGTATTTTGTTCAAATTTATAATATTCAGCTTTATATATTAGATTTTCAGTTGTCGCTGAGCTACTGGGTGGAGACTATCTACTATAAAGTCTTCCATACTCAGCAAAATAGAAGTGGCTCATAAGTGGGTAAAGAACACAATTTCTCTTCTAAGATATATTTCAATCTCTCATATTTGCTTGTATAATTGATTTATGTAAAGTTTGTTGAAATGACAGTGGCTATTTCATATTTTCTCAGCCAGGACAGATCTCAATCTCAGGTTTAAGGTGTACTTTGCACGTTGCGACATCGCTACTCCGATATCGTCGGGGTCAAATCGAAAGTGACGCACATCCGGCGCCGGTAACGACGTCGCAACGTGTAAAGCCTAGATGCACCGATAAACGATCGCAAAAGCGTCGAAAATCAGTGATCTGTGTAGCGTCGGACATTTCCATAATGTCGCACCAATAGGAGATACGATGTTGTTCCTCGTTCCTGCGGCAGCACACATCGCTGTGTATGAAGCCGCAGGAGCGAGGAACATCTCCTTACCTGCGTCCACCGGCTATGCGGAAGGAAGGAGGTGGGCGGGATATTCCGCCCGCTCATCTCCGCCCCTCTGCTTCTATTGGCCGCCTGCCGTGTGACGTCGCTGTGACGCCTCACCACCCGCCCCCTTAGGAAAGAGGCGGGTTGCCAGCCAGAGCGACGTCGCAGGGCAGGTAAGTGCGTGTGAAGCTGCCATAGCTATAATGTTCACTACGGCAGCTGTCACAAAATATCGCGTGTGCGACAGGGGCGGGTACTAACGTGCTCAGCATCGCTAGCCGATGCTAGCGATGTCGCAACGTGCAAAGTACCCCTAAAACTTTGAGATATGATTGTTTACATTCCAAAAAGTTTCAAAAAGTCCAGGTTTCACTTATTTCCCCGGAGCCCACACAGATCTGAGCCTGATTATTTGGGACATGGACCTTGATAAAGAGTTTGGAGTAGGTGTAGTTCTGACTTATTATCTCAGGTCTCTGACAGATTCCAGACATATTCGCTCTGACTTCTCACAGTCTTAAGACTTAGGGGTACTTTGCACGTTGCGACATCGCTAGCATCGGCTAGCAATGCCGAGCGCGATAGTACCCGCCTCCGTCGCAGATGCGATATCTTGTGATAGCTGCCGTAGTGACAGTGTCACACGCACTTACCTGCCCTGCGACGTCGCTCTGGCCGGCGACCCGCCTCCTTCCTAAGGGGCGGGTCATGCGGCGTCACAGCGACGTCACACGGCAGGCGGCCAATAGAAGCCAATAGAAGCGGAGGGGCGGAGATGAGCGGGACGTACACATCCCAACCACCTCCTTCCTTCCGCAGTGCCTGTGGACGCAGATAAGGCGATGTTCCTCGCTCCTGCGGCTTCATACACAGCACAGCGATGTGTGCTGCCGCAGGAATGAGGAACTACATCGTATCTCCTATTGGTGCGACATTATGAAAATGACCGACACTACACAGATCACCGATTTACGACGCTTTTGCGATCATTTATCGGCGCATCTAGGCTTTACACGTTGCGACGTCGTTACCGGCGCCGGATGTGCGTCACTTTCGTTTTGACCCCGACAATATCGCAGTAGCGATGTCGCAACGTGCAAAGTACCCTTTAAATTTTGACCCATGAAATGTGGACATAGTTATGGGCGGTGACTATCTAATTGTATTTTCTCAGAGCTCAGATATCTGGACCACTGACATAGTCCTGAAAAGTCAAAGATCTGACTTATTATCTCAGAGGTCCACATCACAAGAGGTTGGAGAACTATGGAGCTGGCCCAGATCATTACAAACTTACCGCATGGACATCCAGAGAGTCTACAGTCAGGTCGTATGGATCCATGTAAAGACTCTCAAATAGTTGTTTGAGTGTCATCTTCTTCCCATTCTTCTCGGTTACCACCTTGTCTGGCTCCGTCCGGTAGGTGTGTTTAATGAAGCGGAGCAAATGCTTCTGGTTCATACAGGCAGCGGCGTGAATATGGGTGTCCACCTGAAGACACAGAAAACAAGATGGTCAGTTGTTCCCCCGCTATTCAATGAGTGTCCATCATACCAGAACTGAATTACTCAGGTGAAGATTGTATCATCCAAGGTCATACTGTAACGCCGGTGTCTCTGGAGAGACGTCGACTTACTCACCTCCCCGGCCAGGTCGCGTCCTCCCCCACACTTCCCTGGCCATACACGTGTGCTGCTGCCTCCTTCCCCTCCTGGGGCCTGTACATGCAGCACAGGATCCCTGGGAGTGCACCTAAGTGCACGCATGCACCGGCCCTCCTTTTAAAAGGCCAGACTGCCATTTCCAGGAAATACATTTCTGCCTATGGCTGAGAGGCACTGCGTATTCAAGGCACCCTCCTACTAGGGAAGGTGTCTGCACAACGCATTAAGTTAGCCAGTATAGCAGTCTGCTAGCTAGTTGTCACGTCCCATTATCCCTATGTCCGTCACCTGAGTCTGCCTTCCCATACCTATCAAATAAGGAATAACGTTTGGAACACCATTCTAAGTCTGAACTGGGTGCAAAAACCTAAAAAAACATCACTATGGGGAGATAAGGTATGCACACCAGTGACTATGTAAGGGGAATACATGGAATAGCAGAAACTGCTGTGTGAATACTGACTTGAAAAATCCAATAGCTATATGTAAAGTGAAAATGTGAAAAATGGAATCTGCATTACTGCCATGAACATATGAATCAAGAGAAATTTAGCTACTGAATTGATCAATGCAATAGAGCCCCAACTGTTTTTTTAGGTTTTTGCACCCAGTTCAGACTTAGAATGGTGTTCCAAACGTTATTCCTTATTTGTTAGTTGTTTTTCGTTTGTGAACCCTCCCCAACCACACCTATTGCCAATCCATATCATACGCATATATAGCCTGGGTCTCAGCTTCCCATA
Organism: Anomaloglossus baeobatrachus; assembly: GCF_048569485.1. NCBI lineage: Eukaryota > Metazoa > Chordata > Amphibia > Anura > Aromobatidae > Anomaloglossus > Anomaloglossus baeobatrachus. The sequence goes on from NC_134362.1 coordinate 34,720,144, forward strand.
CACGGTAAGTTTTTTAACTGCATGAGAGGACACACACAAGCTAGGGACCCCAACGTAGAGAAATACTTTGGCGTAGTGTTGGGGCTCTATTGCATTGATCAATTCAGTAGCTAAATTTCTCTTGATTCATATGTTCATGGCAGTAATGCAGATTCCATTTTTCACATATTCACTCTTGCATATAGCTATTGGATTTTTCAAGTCAGTATTCACACAGCAGTTTCTGCTATTCCATGTATTCCCCTTACATAGTCACTGGTGTGCATACCTTATCTCCCCATAGTGCCTTCCCATACCTGTCTGTCTCTGCCGTGCCCACCATTCTTGTCCGTACCCGCCTATTATCTAGCCTGCCTCAGTCATCTCACCTGTACCTGAGTCTGTCCTCTGTCCTGGGGGTCAGCTGCCACAGTCCTGGTCACTGCCCTGGGAATGGTACCTGGCGTTTACCTAGCAGTAGGCGCTTAGTTAAACCTCTCCCACTAAAGGGTAACCCCAAATCCCCCCTGTGGTCCTGTGGGTCCACTAATCTCACTTGTTGCCCTTACAACGGCCGCGAGCGTTACACATACCATGCAAAGATCCATTAACTTTAGCTGAAGTGTAGACATCCCAACCAAAAAGGTCAACTCCAACCAAGATACATGATCACAAGTGATTAATGTCCATTCCATCCAGTGTTTGATACTTACGAGGTCTCCAAAAGCACCTATCTACCCAAAACCAATGTGTATGAGTCATCACTGCCTGGAGAATTTATGTCAGCAACTTACCGATAATAATGTCCACATTGCCCAAACCAGCATCATGTATCTCCTGATCCTAAATCATGGATAAACTGTATCCACGAGACTAATTAATGTACACCATAATCCAACTGTAGGACCCTTTTAAAGACCATTACAACAAAGTATTAAACACCATCAACCCAATTATGATCACAACAAGGTATCCATGACCATGTGTCACGCTAGATATGGGGAAATACTGAGTGAACAACAAAAAGGGAGAGGAGGAAAGAGGGGAACCCTGTGTCTAGGGTAGGGGGAGAAGGTGACCCCTGGTAAAACCTTCCACTTTCCCCTGGCATCCCTAGATAGGTTCTGCAGCTATGCGCCAAGCAGGATACCTGGCCCTGGCTGACCCTGAACTGGGCTCTAGGTAATGAACAGATGGGATGAGCACTAGTCAAGCCCATTAAGTCATAAAGAACACACAGGGAAAACAAACAAACAACTTATCTCCAGGATGACTAGGGAGAGGAACAGCAACATTCAGCAATGTTTCTCCACATGATTACAAGCCGACTGCTTGCAATCAGGACCATGTATAAACGTAACTCTATCACCAGCAATATACCAAGGGGAAATGCAGGTATATAAAGACACAGAGGGTGAGGAAAGTATGGAATATCAAGGAGCAGTTTGCGCAGCCAAAGGCTACCTCAGGTTGTCTGTCAACTGTGATACACCCGTGACACCACACAACCGAAAAGCTATCCATTGACCATCCCTACAAAGTATTGAAGACTACCTAAACCAAAATGTGTCCAATGATCTAATGACCACCTGAAAATTCCTACGACCACTAAGTGTAAAGAAAAAAATAGCAAAATATCAATGGCCACCAAACTATCTAAACACAATCCCAACAAAGTATCAATCACCGGCTAACCAAACTAAGACTTTCTAATAACTACACTCATTAGGCTCTTCGAAACCAAAATGCATCTAATGACCTGCCCAAAAATACCAACGGCCACCAATTTAAATAAGAAAATCTTAGGAAAATATCAATGGACGCCAACCCAAACTTCATCTTATCTAATGACCATCGGAACAAAGTATGAAGCACCATCGAACCGAACATTTCAACAAGGAGGTATCAATAACCACCCAAAGAAACTTATCTTACCTGATGAACATCTCAACAAAGTATCAAAGACTGCCTAAAACTAAACTTATGACTTACCGTATCTAATGACCATCTGAAAATATCAATGATCACTAGTTCTAAAGAAAAATCATGTTAGCAAAATATCAATGGCCAAACTATGTAAACTACAAAACTATCTAAACTGCTAAACTATCTTAACTACCAAACTATGTAAACTGCCGAACTATCTAAACTACAAAACTATCTAAACTACCAAACTATGTAAACTACCAAACTATCTAAACTACCAAACTATGAAAACTACCAAACTATCTAAACTACCAAACTATCTAAACTACCAAACTATGTGAACTGCCAAATTATCTAAACTACCAAACTATCTAAACGGCTAAACTATCTTAACTGCTAAACTATCTAAACTGCCGAACTATGTAAACTACCAAACTATGTAAACTACCAAACTATGTAAAGTGCCAAACTACCTAAACTACCAAACTATGTAAACTGCCGAACTATCTAAACTACAAAACTATCTAAACTACCAAACTATGTAAACTACCAAACTATCTAAACTACCAAACTATGAAAACTACCAAACTATCTAAACTACCAAACTATCTAAACTACCAAACTATGTGAACTGCCAAATTATCCAAACTACCAAACTATCTAAACGGCTAAACTATCTTAACTGCTAAACTATCTAAACTGCCGAACTATGTAAACTACCAAACTATGTAAACTACCAAACTATGTAAAGTGCCAAACTACCTAAACTACCAAACTATGTAAACTGCCGAACTATCTAAACTACAAAACTATCTAAACTACCAAACTATGTAAACTACCAAACTATCTAAACTACCAAACTATGAAAACTACCAAACTATCTAAACTACCAAACTATCTAAACTACCAAACTATGTGAACTGCCAAATTATCTAAACTACCAAACTATCTAAACGGCTAAACTATCTTAACTGCTAAACTATCTAAACTGCCGAACTATGTAAACTACCAAACTATGTAAACTACCAAACTATGTAAAGTGCCAAACTACCTAAACTACCAAACTATGTAAACTGCCGAACTATCTAAACTACAAAACTATCTAAACTACCAAACTATGTAAACTACCAAACTATCTAAACTACCAAACTATGAAAACTACCAAACTATCTAAACTACCAAACTATGTGAACTGCCCAACTATCTAAACTACCAAATTATCTAAACGGCTAAACTATCTTAACTGCCAAACTATCTAAACTGTCGAACTATGTAAACTACCAAACTATGTAAACTACCAAACTATGTAAAGTGCCAAACTACCTAAACTACCAAACTATGTAAACTATCAAACTATGTAAACACCTTACCAACAAAGTATCAATCAACGTCTAACCAAACTGTATGACTTTCCTTATAACCATGCTCGTTTGTTTATTCTTCCGATTACCTAGCTTTCATCTCTGACCCTTCATTCATGGGTTCCTTAGCAGTAAACACTGATTTCCTCACCAATCATGACCCGTAGAATAAAGAGAATAAGAATTTATTTTTGGTGTTTATATTTATACCTTTCTGACATTATAGAAGTCGCGATGAGGGACACTTTTTAGTTCCTTCAGCTCTGACATCTCATTCAGCATCTCGTGGAGGTTAAACTTGGATCCCAGGAAGTTGAGCCTTCGGTGACAGTAGGTTTTTCTGTGGGAAACATTGATAAAAATAATAAGGATTAATGTTCTTATTTTTATAGCACAGATCTGGCAGATCACCAGCCCACAGACAGCACTAAGACATTACATCATAGCTGCGTCCACCGGCTCTCAGGCTCTATATCATACCACACACTATTTGGATGGAATTCTGTCTTCAGTGGTCACTGCATATGGAGATAACAACTGAGTGCTCTGGATCACATAACATTAACCTTTTCCTGTCTTGTTACTTTTTTTTAATACAGCCTTTTACTGAAACCTTCTGGATGGATACGCTGGAAAATTTCTTATACGTCTGAATATATATATATATATATCTTATATCCTCAGTCCGCAGGTCTGTCCCTCCCTCATACTTTACATGGCAGCTCTTTTTGCAACTAAACTGTTAGCAATGAACAAACAAAGATTATTTGCTGAAAGTCGACTGGAGGCTGAGTATATACTATATTTAGTGCATCACTTTTCCTGGAGATAATAAAACTAATTTGTCTTCAATAGACATCTCTGGAATGTCTTTGTCACCGTCAGCGGAGAATGTCCCGTGTGACCAGCTTTCATGTTGACCATTGTTTTATTACAAGCCTATGGTATGCAGCAGAGACTCGTCACAGGCTAAGTATTAATCTCTCCATTATTCTGAGATCTGGGCAGATCCAAACATTTCCAACCAAAACCAGAAGAACCTGTTCACCATTCTTTATAGCTGGGAAGAACATTGCTTGCCAACACAATGTGTCATAGGCTCAAGTCATTGTCAGGCGCCCGACCTCCTGGCTCTACCCTCATCATACTGGAGAGTTACATTAGAGGTTTCTTAGAACTTCCTCATGTTCTCTCTCCGAGCCAGAAAAGTCAACTATATATAAATATGGATGACACATCCTATGATATGGTCAACCAATAATCCCATGGAAAAGGTGGAGAATTAAGCAGTTTGCTCCACTGGCTACTCTCGATGGTCATCTTGTTGGTCCCTTGGTCCTTTCCCAGCTCAGAGAAAGCTACAACATAGGTAAAAAGTGGAGTCTATTGTAGAAAAGTCAACTACATATAAATATGGATGACACATCCTATGATATGGTCAACCAAAAATCCCATGGAAAAGGTTGTTGGAGGCTCAGGGGCAAACATTTGGGTTACAGCCCGCTTGACCCTCTTTTGGTGACAGACGTGGCTGCCTTTCCACTTTTTGTTAACGGGATAAGATCTCCAACCATAAGAAGGTGGTGGAGACTCGTAGGTCATCCATATTGTGATTGTTCCCCTATATGTCCACCCTACAATCCAGCCCCAAAGGAGAGGTGAGCAATTTGCTCCGCTGACTTGTCTCATTGGTCATCTTCTTGGTCCTTTGGTCCTTTCCCAGGTCATAGGAAGCTATAACATAGGTAAAAAGTCGAGTCTACTGTAGAAACGTTAACTACATATAAATATGGATGACACATCCTATGGTCTGGTCAACCAATAATCCCATGGAAAAGGTTGTTGGCGACTCAACGGCAAAAATGTGGTTTACGGCCTACTTGACCCTCTATTGTAAACACACAGAAGTAGCTGCCTCTCCATCTTTTGTTAATAGGATAGGATCTCCAACCATAAGAAGGTGGTGGAGACTCCTAGGTCATCCAGATTGTGATTACTGCAGGACATGTTCCCCCATACTTCCTTCCTAAAATCCAGCTCCGGTGGTGAGGTAAGCAATTTGCTCCAATGACTTCTCTTGATGAGCATCTTGTTGGTCTCTTAGTCCTTTCCCAGGTCAGAAGCTACAATATAGGTAAAAAGTGGAGTCTACTGTAGAAAAGTCAACTACATATAAGTATGGATGACACATCCTATGATCTGGTCAACCAATAATCCCATGGAAAAGGTTGTTGGAGGCTCATGGCCTGGAGTAGTCACAATTTGGATGACCTTGGAGTCTCCACCACCTTCTTACTCCTTTCCCATGTCAGAGGAAGCTACAATATAGGTAAAAAGTGGAGTCTACTGTAGAAAACTCAATCCAGGAGAGGTAAGCATTTTGCTCCACTGACTTCCTTAGATGGTCATCTTGTTGCTCCCTCTTAGTCCTTTCCCAGGCCAGAGGAGGGTACAACATAGGTACAAAGTGGAGTCTACTGTCTCTTGGTGTAAAGTTTGCAGTATGGCCCATCATCAATGTCTACATGTACTCATTATTGTGTGGTCCTTGAAATCTGATGAATCGGTTGGATTACCTACTCTTATGGAACAACCCATAGGGATCTACAAGACATCACGTTTTAGACTTACGTTGGGCCATCAGCGATAAGAGCCAAGATATGACTGAGGTCAAGAGTGTAGGTCTCAAGATCGGGATATGGTAAACTTCTCGGCTCGTTGGCTTCTGCCATCTCTTTGTTGTCGTAGACATATGGGATCCCACCTCTCATTTTCACCACGTAATAAAGGTTTGGGGGAACTTTGTCTAAGTTGTAAGGATCTTCATCCACTGGAGGAGGGTTAAAGACTGCAAAATAAGAATGAATGGAGAAATATAGAGTTTATATTGGATGCAACATGAAGTCCTTTACTTGTGAAGACCCCTTCATTATGTACATGATAAACATCACCGAACATTTCCACGTTTGACCCGAACATTTCCACGTTTGACTTACAACGCACCCCCAGCTTTCTGACACTAAGCACTACTTGCCACCTACAATCTAGTGGTAATCTTCAGATTTCATGATGTCTTGCACACAGTCAAGGCCCCCAGCGCCAGAGGCAGCAAAACAGCCCAAAACATCTTTGACCTCCACTATACGTGACTGTATGTATGTATTATGTTATTTTTTTGTAGGCCTCATTCCATAGAATGATGTACAGAAAGGCTCTATCTTGGTCTCATCTGTCCACAAGATGCTTTCCCAGAAGGATTTTGGTTACTCATGTACATTTTGGCAAACTGCAGTCTAGCTTTTTTATGTGTCTGTGTCACCAGTGGGGTCCTCCTGGGTCTCCATCATAGCGTTTCATTTAATTCAGGTGTGGATGGATAGTTCCCACTGACACTGATGTCCCCTGTGCCTGCAGGACAGCTTGAAATTTTTTTGAATTTGATTGGGGCAGCTTATATACCATCCGGAGTATCCTACGTTGCGACCTTTCATCAATTTTTTCCTGCCATCCACATTCAGCAGGGAGATTATCTACAGTGCCATAGGTTATACACTTCTTGATTATGTTGCGCACCATGGACAAAGGAACATCAAGATCTCTGGAGATGGACTTGTAACCTTGAGATTGTGGATATTTTTCAACAATTTTGTTCTCCAGTCCTCAGACAGTTCTCTTCTCTTTCTCTGCTCAATGCTTAGAGTGGCACACACAGACACACAATGCAAAGATTGAGTCAACTTCTCCCTTTTTATCTGGTTTCAGGTGTGATTTTCATATTGCCCACACCTGTTACTTGGCACAGATGAGTTTGAATGAGCATCATGATTACCCACAATTTTGGAAAAGGTGCCAACATTTTTTACGGTTTTGTGTGAAGTTTTTTTTGTGTTGTTACAATACAACAAAGGGAATAAACATGTGTATAAGAAAATGTGTGTAATTGGAATACTTTTCTGGGGTAAATACTTCATTTTTAAAAACAATTTCATGGGTGCCAACACTTTCAGCCACAATTGTGTATAAAAATTTACTTTTTGTTGTTATCTGTGAAAGCCTTTTTTCATACTGTCCATTGGAGGACACAAGGCCATTGAACATGGAGAATTCATATCTTCCAAAGACATCAAGAATGCCAACTTTCACATCCTAATTTATCAAACACATCAGTGTTTTTTTTGCTCTGACATCAGGGGATGATTAAAATGTCCAATATGAGAGTTCTGCCATTCTGGGACGTGGAAACGAAACTTGGCAACTTGTGAGTTAAGCCAAGAAGCCAGGAGGTCACCAACCGGGGTTCCCATCTAAAGACAAGTTCAGTGAACACCTCAGCATGGAGTGATCTCAATCCTGGGACGTATTATTTGAACCCGAGGATGTCTGCCATCCAATTATCCACTCCTAGAATGTGGACTGCTTGGATGGTTGGGTTGTGTGTTTCTGACTACCGTATTTTGGCTGATTCTAGCATGCTTCTGGCCACCATATTTTGGCTGAGTCTAGCATAGTTGATGTGCCCCTGATTCCACTGTGCTGATTTAGGTGGTGACTGCTTTTGCATTATCCATTTAGTTGCTGAGAGGATGACATGTTTATGGCTGAGTCTCGTGCATCAGAGGGAGAAGGATGCATGACATTTCAAGTTGTTGGTTGGGAATATGGACTTGTTGGGAGAATTGGGTGCAAGCTCCTTGAACTGCCCAATGGAGACTTGTATCCATTCTAACGTCTCACCAATGGAGCAAGAGGACATACTATCCATGAGAGTGAGGGAGAGTGGAGCCATCACCAAAGAGTGTGAGGAACCACCAAAGGAAGATTAAGCTACTGATCCACAGACTCCTTCGACCTGACCCATCATGTCCTGATGGCTCACTGAGGAGAACGAGCGTGAAATTGGTCATATGGTATCGCTTCTATGGATGAATCTATCTGATTCATATTCGATGTCAAATTGAGATCTGTCTGTCTTCTGGAAGATGATACTTGTTATTGAAGAGTGTGGACTTTTTCTGTTTGGAGAAAAATATTGACCAAAGCTTTGTTGAAAGAACGTTAGACTCTGAGAGGGGAAGAGCGACGATTTCAGATAGCTAATTATCCAACCAAAATTTGAGAGTTATTTGAAGGTTCTCCAAGTTCTTTCCTCTGAATGGTGGCTTTATCATGATGCCGTACTTGGACGAGAGGGCAACAACACCCATGGAGTGAAGAATGACTATCACAGGGGCCAAGATCATCATGAAGACCCGTGGTGCCCTCGGCAGACTTTAAGGGAGGGCTACAAATAGGACCCAACAGCAAAGAGAAAACAACAGTAAAGGTTTCCATCCTTAATGTCCATGAAAGACAAATTATCTCTGTTCCATTGCATGAATAATCGAGGCTACAAAAGTAAATCAATTCTCTATTCTCTAATTATGGCATGTATCTGCCTAATTGCGAACAATAGTTTACTTTGCATTGACTGTACTGGTTGAAGATGGGCAGCAGAAGACTTATGGGGCAGTAACATACTGACAAAGGCAATTGCTTTCGAAAAGTGACCCCAATACCTGGAAACACCTCATCTTCTAGCTTCCAGCTTTCATCATTCATGGTACACAAGTACTGGGCAGTGGTCCGTGGGAAGCGGTGATATGCCAGCCGGGAGTATTTCTCCCGTATCAGGAGAGCTTTGGCAAGTCCGATTGCAGCTTGTTCGTAATCATCAACGGTGACCTAAAAATAATGGGAATATTTTTGAAGAATATTTAGTTTAGACTGATTTTTCCCTGCAAAAGGCCGATTTAATTAATAGAAATAAATTGGTGCAAAGATATCATTCCTCACACACCGGAGAAAATTTATGTTCGCATTATTTCCATTCAAGAAACTCAAACAAATATTTACACAACCAATCAAGCAAGTTTTCAGTAAATCTATTCTTCATCCAAACAATCACTTAACCTACCAATTCTTCACTCAACTAACTTCTTATCCAACTACATAACCAACCACCCAGCTAGCACTTCATCCAACCAGTTAGCAACTCAAGTAACCAACCAGTTATTCATCTAATCATAAAACCAACCTCTCAACTGAGAACGGCCATACACATTAGATGGTTTTTAGCCAAACGATGCTTCGGCCAATCGTTCCACCAATGGGCATCTCATCCAACTCTCCACACACAGGAGAGGTTGCTCGGCCGAGCGCTCCTGTGTTTTGTATCAGAAAGCGGCCGACTGATATGAGTTATTGTCAGGAAAACAATGCGATCGGAAGTATAAATTGGACATGTCCAATCGACATCTCTGCCAACCATCAGTTGGTGACCCCCATACACATTAGACCATCAACTGAACATACAGATATTGGCAGGTTCAGCCGACATTTGTCTAATGTGTATGTGGGCCCTATCTCTTCATCCAACCAACTGGCCAAGCAACTTATCACTCAACCAACTATTCAAGTTTACTAAAGGCCCTGTCTCACTAAGCGACATCGCTAGCAACATCATTGCTGAGTCACGGTTTTGGTGACGCAACAGTAATCTTGCTAGCGATGTCGCTGTGTGTGACATCCAGCAACGACCTGGCCCCTGCTGTGAGGTCGCCGGTTGTTGCTGAATGTCCTGGACCATTTTCTTCAAAGACAATGTCCTGCTGGGCAGGACGCATCGCTGTGTTTGACACTGTGTGACAGGGTCTCAATGACAGCAGAGATCGTTATACAGGTCGCTACTGTGACCTGTATCGTTACTGAGTCGTTGGTAAGGTCTGACTGTGTGACATCTCACCAGTGACCTCCCAGCGACTTAGCAGCGATCCTTATCAGGTCACATCGTTTTCGGGATCGCTCATAAGTCGCTAAATGTGACGGGGGCTTAACTCTTTACCCAACCATCTCTTCATCAAACCTATTCTTCATCCAACCAACCAACCAATCAGTTTATCATCTAGTTCTGTAGCCAACCATCCAACCAATTCTTAATCCAAGCAATCAATCACCCAAGTTTTTAATATAAACATGTAGCCAGCCAACCATCTCTTCATCCAACCAACTAGCCAAGCAACTATTCAAGTTTACTAACTCTTTACCCAACCATCTCTTCATCAAACCTATTCTTCATCCAACCAAGCAACCAACAAGTTTCTCATCCATTTATGTAACCAACCATCCAACCAATTGTTAATCCAAGAATTCAATCACCCAAGTTTTTAATGTAACCTTGTAATCAACCAACCATCTCTTCATCCAACCAACTAGCCAAGCAACGTATCAATCAACTATTCAAGTTTACTAACTCTTTATTCAACCATCTCTTCATGAAACCTATTTTTAATCTATCCAACCAGTTTCTCATCTAGTTATGTAACCAACCATCCAACCAATTCTTAATCCAAGCAATCACCCAAATTTTTAATGTAGCCATGTAATTAACCAACCATCTCTTCATCCAACCAACTAGCCAAGCAACTTATCAAACAACTATTCAAGTTAACTCTTTACCCAATCATCTCTTCATCAAACCTATTCTTCATCCAACCAAGCAACCAACCAACCAGTTTCTCATCTAGTTATATAACCAACCATCCAACCAATTCTTAATCCAATCAATCACCCAAGTTTTTATTGTAACCATGTAGTCAACCAATCATCTCCTCATCCAACCAACTAGCCAAGCAACTTATCACTCAACCAACTATTAGAGTTAAATAACTTTTTACCCAATCATCTCTTGGTCAAACCTATTCTTCATCCAAACAAGCAACTCTTCACCAAATCAACTTTCTCTCAACCAACTCTTCATCCAGACGGTATTCAACCCAACCATCTCTTAACAAGTTCCTTGTTCAACTATCGCTTCAACTAAACCTGGCCACACACAAAAGATAAAAGTCATGTGAATCTGCTACTTTTATCGAGATGAACAAACAATCATTTGTCTATGTAGGGCTTCTTAGACCCTTCGATCCCACAGGCTATCAGAAGGGGCAGCTAGTTTCCCTCACCGATTGAAACACTTGTCAAATGTGAATTTATGAAGACGTTGGTAGGAAAAGTGATTGAGTATCTAGTTAAGCACATCACCCATCCTGGGTATGGCCACTTTACTCTCAGCCAAAACTTTCATTGAACAACTTGCAATCCTCTCTAAGAAACCATAAGACATGAGCGATGTTCCTACCCCAGCGCAGTAATCTCCACTTATGGTGACTCTCTGGAACTCGGGGACTTCATACGGCACTGGAGCAGCCTGCGTTGCACATCGTAGAATGGGATGGGGCGGTTGCACTGGTGATACGGGTGAAGGAATTGGCGTGATGGTAGACGGTGCCTTCCAGTCAAGAGGAGGCATTTGAAGAGACAAAGATTGGGATCGGATGATCTTGAAACTTTTCTTCCTAAATCCCAGAAAATTAAAAGGCACAACTTATCCACAGTTCTTATCATGTGCACGATCATCACATTGTTATTTAGAGGAGCGGTATGCATCAGGTCTACAGGTTATAATGGATGAGAAAATAATTAGACACTTCTTCTAAAAACTGATGGATAGGTGACCATTATCAGTACATCATTTGCCATATTTCACTCCTCTGTGAGATCGAATATTCTCTCGTATACAGCCTTTATATCAAAATCAACCGTTATTGCATTTACCCCCTTTTTTGTATATCTTTTCATGTTTTTCAGTTTTATTTTAATTTGCTTCTTTTTTTAAAGTGTAAGTTTTTATGGGTTATCCTGGTTTATTTCCTGCTCATCATTGTGGCCTTTAAACTTTTCAGCTATTTCTAAGTCACTTTTGTACAAGAACATAAGATATTGGGTAAAAATAACTATTGGCAGCCTCTATGGCGCACACGGGCGGGGGGGGGTGTTATCACCTATGGTAGCTCTTCAAATATCTCTGAATTCTCCTAGATTGCAGCTAAACAGCCCTATTTCTAGCCTCAACAACTAAGATATACTGTTCCGCTTTTGCTGGGGTGGAAAACTAAAAATGAGGCACATATATAGCCAAAAATATATACAATTACTATAGGGGTCTGGTCGAGGGTCTAATATTAATATAAGGGTCTGGTGTAGGATCTGATATTAATATAGGGGTCTGGAAAAGGTCTGATATTAATATAAGGGTCTTGTCTAGGGTCTGATAATATAGGGGCCTGGTCTGGGGTCTAATATTAATATAGGGGTCTGGTGTAGGATCTGATATTAATATAGGGGTCTAGAAAAGGTCTGATTTTAATATAGAGGTTTGGGGTCTGATATGATATAGGTGTCTTGTCCAGGGTTTGATATTATTATAGGGGTTTGGTATAGGATCTAATATTAATATAGGGGTCTTGTCTAGGGTCTGATAATATAAGCGTCTGGTCTAGGGTCTAATATTAATATATGGGTCTGGTATAGGGTCTGATATTAATATAAGGGTCTTGTCTAGGGTCTGATAATATAGGGGCCTGGTCTAGGGACTAATATTAATATAGGGGTCTGGTCTAGGGTCTAATATTAATATAGGGGTCTGGTCTAGGGTCTGATAATATAGGGGTCTGGTCTATGGTCTGATATTAATAGTCTGGTATAGGGTCTGATATTAATATAGGGGTCAGGTCTAGGACCTGATATTAATATAGGGGTCGGGTCTAGGACCTAATATTAATATAGGGGTCTGGTCTAGGATCTGATATTAATATAGGGGTGTAGTCTAGGATCTGATATTAATATAGGGGTCTTTTCTAGGGTATGTTATTAATATAGCGTCTGGTCTAGAGTCTAATATTAATATAGGGGTCTGGTCTAGGGTCTGATATTAATATAGGAGTCTGGTGTAGTGTCTGATATTAATATAGGGGTCTGGTCTAGGATCTGATATTAATATAGGGGTCTGGTCTAGGGTCTGATATTAATATAGGAGTCTGGTATAGGGTCTAATATTAATATAGGGGTCTGGTGTAGGGTCTGATATTAATATAGGAGTCTGGTATAGGGTCTAATAGTAATATAGGGGTCTGGTGTAGGGTCTGATATTAATATAGGGGTCTTTTCTAGGGTATGTTATTAATGTTATTAATATAGGTGTCTGGTCTAGGGTCTGATATTAATATAGGGGTCTGGTATAGGGTCTAATATTAATATAGGGGTCTGGTCTAGGGTCTGATATTAATAGTCTGGTATAGGGTCTGATATTAATATAGGGGTCAGGTCTAGGACCTGATATTAATATAGGGGTCGGGTCTAGGACCTAATATTAATATAGGGGTCTGGTCTAGGATCTGATATTAATATAGGGGTCTAGTCTAGGATCTGATATTAATATAGGGGTCTTTTCTAGGGTATGTTATTAATATAGCGTCTGGTCTAGAGTCTAATATTAATATAGGGGTCTGGTGTAGGGTCTGATATTAATATAGGAGTCTGGTATAGGGTCTAATAGTAATATAGGGGTCTGGTGTAGGGTCTGATATTAATATAGGGGTCTTTTCTAGGGTATGTTATTAATATAGGAGTCTGGTATAGGGTCTAATAGTAATATAGGGGTCTTGTGTAGGGTCTGATATTAATATAGGGGTCTTTTCTAGGGTATGTTATTAATATAGGGGTCTGGTCTAGGGTCTGATATTAATATAGGAGTCTGGTATAGGGTCTAATATTAATATAGGGGTCTAGTCTAGAGTCTAATATTAATATAGGGGTCTGGCGTAGGGTCTGATGTTAATATAGGAGTCTGGTATAGGGTCTAATATTAATATAGGGGTCTGCTATAGGGTCTGATATTAATATGGGGGTCTGGTCTAGGACCTGATGTTAATGTAGGGGTCTTGTCTAGGATCTGATATTAATATATGGGTCTGGTATAGGGTCTGATATTAATATAAGGGTCATGTCTAGGGTCTGATAATATAGGGGCCTGGTCTATGGTCTAATATTAATATATGGGTCTGGTATAGGGTCTGATATTAATATAAGGGTCTTGTCTAGGGTCTGATAATACAGGGGCCCAGTCTAGGATCTAATATTAATATAGGGGTCTGGTCTAGGGTCTAATATTAATATAGGGGTCTGATCTAGGGTCTAATAGTAATATAGGGGTCTGGTGTAGTGTCTGATATTAATATAGGGGTCTTTTCTAGGGTATGTTATTAATATAGGAGTCTGGTAAAGGGTCTGATATTAATATAGGAGTCTGGTAAAGGGTCTGATATTAATATAGAGGTCTGGGGTCTGATATTGATGTTGGGGTCTTTTCCAGGGTTTTATATTAATATAGGGGTCTTGTCTAGGGTTTGATATTAATATAGGGGTCTGGTCTTGGGTCTAATATTTCTATAGAGGTTTTATCTGACCCTCGCTCCATACAAATTCTCACAAATTTCCGCCGTATATAAAATACTGGATGTCGGGTGAAGTGGGCTGACGTCAGTCAAGGTGTGGGGGAGACTGTTCTGCACTGAGCCCCCCAGCTCATGGACCCTATAGCAATCACAAGGCCAGCCACCATTAGCCCATGTCCCTGCTTAGGACCTGTATGTAGGTACTGCAGGGGAGACAAATCATGTATCTCCTGCTATTCAGAGTCACAGACCACCATGTCCTAAGTCGGCCATATTTTCTTGTATACCATTATTGGATTCTATCAGTCTACTGATAGACTGATTCTATCAGGAACAGTCAGTTTACCCACCATGACGAACCAACAAAACTGAAATGAAGCAGTATATATGTATATATATATATATATATATATATATATATATATATATATATATATATATATATGTGTGTGTGTGTGTATACACAGAACAGACCAAAAGTTTGGACACACCTTCTCATTCAAAGAGTTTTTTTTATTTTCAAGACTGAAAATTGTAGATTCACATTGAAGGCATCAAAACTATGAATTAAAACATGTGGAATGAAATACTTAACAAAAAAGTGTGGAAACAACTGAAAATATGTCTTATATTCTAGGTTCTTCAAAGTAGCCACCTTTTGCTTTGATTACTGCTTTGCCCACTCTTGGCATTCTCTTGATGAGCTTCAAGAGGTAGTCACCGGAAATGGTCTTCCAACAGTCTTGAAGGAGTTCCCAGAGATGCTTAGCACTTGTTGGCCCTTTTGCCTTCACTCTGCGTCCAGCTCACCCCAAACCATCTCGATTGGGTTCAGGTCTGGTGACTGTGGAGGCCAGGTCATCTGGCGTAGCACCCCATCACTTTCTTTCTTAGTCAAATAGCCCTTACACAGCCTGGAGGTGTGTTTGGGGTCATTGTCCTGTTAAAAAATAAATGATGGTCCAACTAAACACAAACCGGATGGAATAGCACGCCGCTGCAAGATGCTGTGGTAGCCATGCTGGTTCTGTATGCCTTCAATTTTGAATAAATCCCCAACAGTGTCACCAGCAAAGCCCCCCCACACCATCACACCTCCTCCTCCATGCTTCACGGTGGGAACCAGGCATGTAGAGTCCATCCGTTCACCTTTTCTACAAAGACACGGTTGTTGTATCCAAAGATCTCAAATTTGGACTCATCAGACCAAAGCACAGATTTCCACTGGTCTAATGTCCATTCCTTGTGTTCTTTAGCCCAAACAAGTCTCTTCTGCTTGTTGCCTGTCCTTAGCAGTGGTTTCCTAGCAGCTATTTTACCATGAAGGCTGCTGCACAAAGTCTCCTCTTAACAGTTGTTCTAGAGATGAGAAGGTGTGTCCAAACTTTTGGTCTGTACTGTATTTATATGTATGTATGTGCGTGTATGTATATATCTCAGGTGCTACAGCATCGTACCTTATTGGGTAATTTTTCCCATGCCTATTGGATACAGTGCACGTTTCCCCCGTATATCACACTGTGGCTGTCGTGCAGATGTTTCAGTTGAAGTTTCCGGTCATGTATCTGCCTTGTAATAAGCGTCTAATATCCGGACACATCTAGATGCTGTGATTATAGAGCGTGGCTGTGGAATAATTCACCGCATGCTTTACATTCCGGCCTCTGGTCATTTTTAGACTCGTGTTTGTAAAGTTATGGCAGGTTTTCCAACAATCTAATCTAATAGCTGACAGGTCCTGTGCCTGTCCGCGTGCAGCTCCCAAGTGCAAGGACCCAGCCTGCAGATACTATGGAGACTATCAGATTGTGGCTGCCCGGCGGCCACAAGTGACAAGAAACGGTTACTACACACGAGAACCACAAGCAGGAAATACTAGGAGGGGTCCACATAATAAAACGAGAACAACAGCAATTCCCTGGCATATTGTGAAAATGTAACCCATCCAGACCTCGCAGTGCCCCTCCTATACAAAGCTCCTCCAAGTTTCCTCTCGTGCTGCACCCCTTCTCTGGATCTTTTTTACTGATGCAGCCAGAAATTCTCCATCCCTATAGATAATTTGTTCTCTTTCCTCCTGTAGATTACAGTAGAGCCTCTATCATAAAAAGTTTGCCTAGGTTTTCTCTTGTGCTGCACCTAAGTTTTGAATTTCCCTTCCTGATACTGCCAGATCCTGATACATTATTCTATTTCTTCCTGTATATTTTAGCAGAAGGGAATTTACCAGGATAGGACACTTCCATGCTTTGACAGCTACACTACTTGCCATTTTCTTTGGACTTGTTGCTCGTTTTGACAGCCTTTCTTTCTGCCTTTGGCCAAAAACACAAACAGACATAACCTTTATAAATTTGTGCCTCGTTCTGCCTCTACAATACAAAGCTGCTCTAAGTTCTGCTCTTTGTGCCATACCCTGCACTCCTAGCCAGACCCTATACAGGTTCCTCACCTGTCGCCAAGCAGGAATCTTAAGCCCTGAGATGACCCTACAATAGTCCTGGCTAGTGAGTGGGAAGGTAAGGTTCACTAGTCCCATCGCTGCACTAATACAACACAAGGGTAGGTAAGACAAACAGGGGAAAACAGCAACAACAAAGAATAAAGTCCATATTCTGGAACACTCCTTCACAAAACCTTCCACCAAGGGGGCCAGCTACACTACTTGCCATTTTCTTTGGACTTGTTACTTGTTTTGATAGCCTTTCTTTCTGCCTTTGGCCAAAAACACAAACAGACATAACCTTTACAAATTTGTGCCTGATTCTGCCTCTACAATACAAAGCTGCTCTACGTTTTCTCTCGTGATGCACCAACTTTCTGGATTTCTCTTTCTTGTGTTTCAGAAACCCACAGTATCCAATCCTATAAATGTGTCATTCTATTGATTCCTCTAGATTACAGGAGAAGGGGGTTCACTGAATCAACAGAGTCTACTTTTTTTGCATCTATACTATTTGCCACTGTATTTGGGGTACACAGCCCGGCCTCTGTGTCACGCTACTCACATGGCATGTGCATTCAGACCAACAGATATCTGACACACAACGAGAACCACATCACAACAACACCACAAAGCAGACACCGGGAATACAATAACAACAATGGGGCCTGGCACTAGTGAGAGGGTAGATGGGACACCTCCTGCCCTTACCTGCCACCGTACCCTGCACTCCTAGCCAGACGCTATACCGGGTCCTCACGTGTCGCCAAGCAGGAATCTTAAGCTCTGAGATGACCCTACAATAGTCCTGGCTAGTGAGTGGGAAGGTAAGGTTCACTAGTCCCACCGCTGCACTAATACAACACAAGGGTAGGTAAGACAAACAGGGGAAAACAGCAACAACAAAAGATAAAGTCCAGCTTCTAGAACACTCCTTTACAAATCCTTCCACCAAGGGGCTCAGCTACACTACTTGCCATTTTCTTTGGACTTGTTGCTCGTTTTGATAGCCTTTCTTTCTGCCTTTTGTCCAAAAAACACAAGCAGACATAACCTTTACAAATTTGGGCCTGGTTCTGCCTCTACAATACAAAGCTGCTCTAAGTTTTCTCTCGTGATGCACCAACTTTCTGGATTTCTCTTTCCTGTGTTTTCAGATACCCAGAGTATCCAATCCTATAAATGCGTCATTCTATTTCTTCCTTGAAGGTTACAGGAGAAGGGGGTTCACCGAATCAACAGAGTCCACTTTTTTGTATCTAGACTATTTGCCACTGTATTTGGGGCACACAGCCCGGCCTCTGTGTCACGCTGTCACGCTATTCACGTGGCACGTGCATTCAGACCAACAGACGTCTGACACACAACGAAAAACATACCACAAACAAGGCAGACACTGGGAATACAATAACAACGATGGGGCCTGGCACTAGTGAGAGGGTAGATGGACACCTCCTGCCCTTACCTGCCGCCGTACCCTTCAATCCTAGCCAGACCCAATACAGGTTTGCCAAGCAGGTACCTAAAGCTCTCAGATGACCCTACAGTAGTCCTGGCTAGTGAGTGGGAAGGTAAAGTTCACTAGGCCCACCGCTGCACTAATACAACACAAGGGTAGGTAAGATAACCAGGGGAAAACAGCAACAACAGAGGATATAGTCCAGCTTCTGGTACACTCCTTCACAGGACCTTCCACCAAGGCGGCCAGAATACAAATGGATTTGTATAATCAGCAAAGATTGCTGGGAAAATCTGCTACTTAAACACAAAGGGGCAAGGCTACAGCTGCTGCTGACATGCATTGCTGAGGAGGTGCTAGCAGCAAAACTGATATTAACTGTTTCAGCACCAAAAGAAACGAATCAACATTTAAATGAAAAGTCCCAGATGAATAAGTGCTAAACGCTCGACAAAATGAACAAATACATTTTTTATGCCTAAACGACTCGCGGTTCATATGTTCCAGCTTTTGAGCATTTTTTTTTAAAATGCTTCAGGTTGCCAAAAAAACCAAGCAATTAAAAAAAAGTGACCGGATCAATCTATTTGGAGACAGAGCTGATGCCAGTCTTCTGCTAGAAAGCACAGTGCAAAAATGTATTTGCATATCTAAATCTTAATTTGATTTTATGATGTTTTCTTGATGGCAGAGAAGGTTTCCATAAACACGAGGGACATTGTGATCATCTGTCTCCAAATAGAGGGGGTTCACATCACTTTTGGATCATTGAGATTATTTTACGTGGCGAAGTTTAGTTTGGGCAGAGGTCACACCTAGAGGCACATTGCACTGAATAGGAAGTAACATGTGAGATTCCTATAGTTTCATGTATACAGTTCCTATATACATCTATATATCTCTATGGCTATATGCTGCCATCAGAGTAACCTGACAGATTTGTACCAACTACACGCTAAGAAAGAAAAGTCTTGGGATTATGGAAATCACAGGATCAAGAGACATGTTACTGATCTGCAAATGATGAAAAAATGGAAACAAAATATTCAAAACATTTTGATATTTTTCAATATCGAGTCTGAGTGCCTCATGCAAAAATCCCGCCACTTCCAGCCTTGGCTGGTATTAGTGAGGTTATGAGTGGTTGTCTGAGGAAGGTTCTGCCGCTAAATGCACTTGGGAAAATCATCAAGATCCGCTGCTGGCAGCTTCTGTGTAATCACCGACCAATGACGTCCCAGATGAACACGATGGGAAACAAGGCAGGAGACGCTGCAGCCATGGGAGACAAGTCTGGAGATGCTGCAGCCATAAGAGACAAGTCTGGAGATGCTGCAGCCATGGGAGACAAGTCTGGAGATGCTGCAGCCATGAGAGACAAGTCTGGAGAAGCTGCAGCCATGGGAAACAAAACTGTAGATGCGACTATCATGGGAAACAACACTGGAGACACTGCAGCCATGGGAAACAAGATCGGAGATGCTGCAACCATGGGAAAAAAGACTGGAGGTGCTGCAACCATGGGAAACAAGACCAGAAATGCTCCAGCCATGAGAAACAAGTACAAAGATGCTGCAGCCATGAGAAACAAGTACAGAGATGCTGCAGCCATGAGAAACAAGTACAGAGATGCTGCAACCATGAGAAACAAGTACAGAGATGCTGCAGCCATGAGAAACAAGTACAGAGAAGCTGCAACCATGAGAAACAAGTACAGAGATGCTGCAACCATGAGAAACAAGTACAGAGATGCTGCAGCCATGAGAAACAAGTACAGAGATGCTGCAACCATGAGAAACAAGTACAGAGATGCTGCAACCATGGGAAACAAGTACAGAGATGCTGCAGCCATGATAAACAAGTACAGAGATGCTGCAACCATGAGAAACAAGTACAGAGATGCTGCAACCATGGGAAACAAGTACAGAGATGCTGCAGCCATGGGAAACAAGTACAGAGATGCTGCAGCCATGAGAAACAAGTACAGAGATGCTGCAGCCATGGGAGACAAGTCCGGAGACGCTGCAGCTTTGGGAAACAAGTCCACAAACAACACCTCCATGAGAAATAAGACTGGAGATGCTGCAGCCATGGGAAACAAGTACATAGATGCTGCAGCCATAGGAGACAAGTCTGGAGACACTGCAGCCATGGGGCACAAGGCCAGAGATGCTGCAGCCATAAGAGACAAGGCTGGAGATGCTTCAGCAACGTGAAACATGACCATAGATGCTGCAGCCATGGTAGACAAGTCTGGAGATGCTGCAGCCATAGTAGACAAGTCTGGAGATGCTGCAGCCATAGTAAACAAGACTGGAAACGCTGCAGCCATAGAAAACGAGTCTGGAGACACTGCAGCCATGGGAAACAAGGCCAGAGGCGCTGCAGCCATACGAGACAAGTCTGGGGACACTGTAGCCATAGGAGTCAAGTTTGGAGATGTTGCAGCCATGGGAAACAAGGCCGAAGGCGCTGCAGCCATAAGAGACAAGGCCAGAGATGCTTCAGCCGTGGGAGACAAGTCTGGAGACACTGCAGCTATGGGAAACAACACTAGAGATGCTAAAGTCATGGGAAACAAGACCAAAGATGAGGCAGTCATGTGAAACAAGTCCAGAAACACTGTAGCCATTGGAGACAAGTCTGGAGACGCTGGAACCATGGGAGCAGGTTTAGGATACAAAGACAGTCACAGTAGCACAAGCAACATGCAGCCTGGGGTTGTCGTGTAGAAAAACAGCTCCTGGGACACTTTAGAGAAAAGACCACACCACTGAATCCGCGATTGATCCAGTCTGTGCTTCAAGTGAAACTGAACATCAAATACCAAGTATAAGGGTCAGTACCCATGGCGAGTAAAACGGAGCGAGTGGAATGCGATAAAAAAATCACATTCCACTTGGACCAATATTACTCTATGGGCCCGATCCCATAGGCATTTTTTTTCTCAGCCCTAATCGGACCGAGAAAACAGTCGCAACATGCTGCAGGCGGAATCTGATTAATTTTCACTCACACCCATACAAATCTATGGGTGCAAGAGAAACATCGAACTGCACTCACATTACACCGGTGCAGTGTGAGAATCTCTTCAGCTGACAGTGAAGGAGATGGGGAGATTACTCCCTCCCTCTCCTCCGCAACACCAGCCCTCCCCTCCATCACAGGCTCGCAGCACAGCAGCATGACACTCGCATGACACTCCAGCAGAGCGGGAGCCGAGTGTCATGCGATTAGACTTGCATTAATACCATGTGTCCCCGGCCTAAGGCAGCAAATAATGTCTACACAAACATCAGAAGGTGTTTGCGTTGAGACTGACGTCTGGCTGCAGGTGTCCATTGAAATCACATCACCACTCTCAAAGGCTTCAATAGTGCAGAGCAAGACAGCAATAGAGGCTGGAATGGAGGTCTGTCCTCTTCAGCAATGGGTCCCACTTTTGTCTTGGACACAATGATCGGGCAACGCCAAGAAGAGTCCTTCACGAGTGAACATTACCCCTGTCCTACTCCCGGATTGTGGACTAGGGGTATCAGTTTCAGTAACCGGACCCCTCTGGTCTTCCCTCCAGGTGCACTAACAGCTGAAAGTTACGTTGACTCGTCGGTGGAACCAGTGGTGCCGCCATTTCTCCAAAGGACCCAGGAGTTTTTTTTCAACATGACAATCCCAGCTACATGTTCCTTGCACTACTGTGAGCCACCTGCATGGTCTACACTGGCCCCATGGCTACCATGTCTCCCATCGAGCACATCTGGGACGTCATTGATCGGCACATGCAAAGGAAGCTGCCAGCAGCGGATCTTGATGATTGTTATTCGTAAGTACATTTAGTTGGCAGAACATTCCTCAGACAACCATTAATAATCTCAATGACAGCAGACGAGGATGTAAGAGCGATACTGAATAAATCCAGATGTTTTGAAACTTTTATTTCCATTTCTTCATTCTTTTCAGATAAGCAACATGTCTCCATCTTCTGATCTCCATCATTTCAATCATTTCACAGCTTTTCTTTCTTGGTGTTACAATTACAATGTTGAGGAGTGTATATATTAATTGTATCCTACATTTCCTTTCTAATCATAAATCCAGAAAAATCGATTTTGCACATTTCCAGTTACAGTTATCACCCGCTGACTCCTCGGGTTTATTAATAAGCCTCCGGTTATCTGAGCTCTCCGGGGATTTACATAGAGAAATAATAGCCGCTGTTCTCTGTATGGAAATATAATATGGTTATTTTGGCTGATGTGAAAATGGCCTGTACTCTATAAAATATGATTAATCATGGTGAGCTCGGAGCTGGATACAGCAGATGATGACCATTGAATTATGTGTAGTGTCGTGCACATGATTCAATACTGTCTTTTTTCATTAGTTGCTCAGCTTCTGCCGAGCACAGCAGCCAATATGAGTTTGTTAACAACTGCTGCCCTCTGCATATAGAAATACTTAGATGACAAAGCTCACTTTTTGTTATACTGAGAGCTCAGTCATCTTGGTTGCTGCCTATGCAGAGCGCAGCAGCTGGTAAGAAGCCCACCTTGACTGCTGCACTTTGCCTAGGCAACACCAGGGGGGCACTCACCACTCTAAGAAGGAGTAGTGCTTGCGGATGTTATTCATTTGAC